>NC_051861.1:28977595-29212595 GCF_015732765.1 Culex quinquefasciatus | reverse complement strand
TATTTTTTGATATGTTTTAGAGGACATAAAAAGACAACTTTTCAGAAATTTCCAGGTTGTGCAAAAAATCATTGACCGAGTTATGAATTTTTTAATCAATACTATTTTTTTCAAAAAATCGAAATTTTGGTCACATGTTTGCCCACTTCTGAAAAAAATATTTTTGAAAAGCTGAGAAAATTCTCTATATTTTGCTTCATCGGACTTCATTGATACGACCTTTAGTTGCTGAGATATTGCAATGCAAAGGAAAATTCATGTTTTCTAAGTCTCACCCAAACAGCCCACCATTTTTCAATGTCGATATCTCAGCAACTAATAGTCCGATTTTCAAAGTTAAAATATGAAACATTTGTGAAATTTTCCGATCTTTTCGAAAACAATATTTTCAAAAATTTTAAACCAAGTCTACCATTTTAAAAGGGCGAAATATTGAATGTTTGGCCTTTTTGATGTGTTAGTCTTGATATGAAAATTTTGAAAATATTGTTTTCGAAAAGATCGGAAAATTTCACAAATGTTTCATATAATAACATTGAAAATCGGACCATTAGTTGCTGAGATATTGACGATAGAAAATGGTGGGTTGTTTGGGTGAGACTTAGAAAACATCATTTTTCCTGTTTTTAAACCTTTGCATTGGTCGTATCAACAAAGTCTGATGAAGCAAAATATAGAGAATTTGCTCAGCTTTTCAAAAATATTTTTTTCAAAAGTGGGCAAACATGTGCACTAATTTAAAAAAATGAAAAACTGCGACTATTTTGAAAAAAGTTACATAAAAATGGCTATAACTTGAAAACGGTGCTTTTTATCAAAATTTCACTAAAGTACTTTTTGATTGCAAATTCAATTTTACATCGAAAAATGAAGTTGAAAAATTTTTGCGACCAATATTTCGATTTTTTGAAAAAATTAGTATTGATTAAAAAATTCATAACTCGGTCAATGATTTTTTGCACAACCTGGAAATTTCTGAAAAGTTGTCTTTTTATGTCCTCTAAAACATATCAAAAAATAAAAAAAAATCAAAAATGGTGTTTTTTTTTGCAAAACAAGTTTAAATGATAAAAAGTTAAATAAAAAATCACCAATTTTTTTTTACCGTGTACCATTTTTTTCTAGTGTAGTCCGTATCCATACCTACAACTTTGCCGCAGACACCAAATCGATCAAAAAATTCCTTCAAAAGATACAGATTTTTGAATTTTCATACATCATTTTTGTATGGTCAGCTGCCAAATTTGTATGGAAAATTATATGGACAAACTAATGATGCAAAATAGCTTCTTTGGGCATACCGAAGGCACCAAAAAAGTTTCAGCCGGATTAAAAAATACAAAAAAAATCGAATGACCGAAATCCTAGAGAACTGCTCAACTGTTTCAGTTTTTTAACTGTGGAGGGCGCGAAATTCGTCTAATCTTTATTCTCAGATGTAAAACGTTCATTAAATTTTGAACAACTTTCTCGAAGACACCATATTTTTAGGATTCATCTTTTTCTCCAAGTTTCTGACATTGTGTAACTTTGAAAAAAAAAGTTTAATCATTCTAGCAATTTGCAGACAAAAAATACGCATTGAAGGAATGTAAATCAAATTGATCAGAGCATATTAATAAAACACATTTTGTCGAGTTCGGGATTTTTTATTAACTTGGAAATGTCAGGAAACGTTTTATAATTGCCTGGTCTATAATTGCCACCGAGATTCTCGGAAGATTTCAATCAGTGTTGAATCAATTATTGAAAAAAACATTTGATTTGTTTTGTTAACTTTAACACTATTTAAACATTAATTTAAACTAAAAGATACATCAACGTAAAATCACTATAAATTTACTATTTGCTCGAGAAGACATTCTCATTTGTTCTTGGATGAGGATTCCCATAAAGTTGTTCCGCAACAGGCATTTTCTTAACGGTAGTTTGAGGAAGTTGTACTGATTGTGGAGTCCTGTTTTGTCAGATGATGCAATTAAAAATAATAAAGGTTAGTTTCTGGAAAACTTAACAAATACATAAAAAAAAACCAAACCATCAACATTAACGACCCCCGGGTCTTTTGTGGTCTCTATTGCAAGTTTCTGCTCGAACCTAGGAGTCCGAAGGCTTGAATGGGGAGAGCACCCAAACCTCTTTTTACTCCAAGGAACCTTCCACCCCAGTGTTTGAACTGATGACATTTGGATTGCGAGTCCAACCGCCGCCAGCGATTCCACCGGAGTAGGCTTGGTTTGGTGTGTTGTTTGTACTTATGGCATGGAGACGACTCCTACAACTGGAATGACTTAACGGCCTAACAACCAAGGCTGGGACCGAAATTTTACTTCCTCATCCGATGTAAGGTTGAAGCAGATGGGAACTATCATCTGAGCAAAGAAGAAAAAACACAATAATCATAATTATGTACATATACACCCGAAATCAATTTTTTAGTTCGGCAGAATATTATGCCGAGGTTACTCGACAAAACAATATTCTGCCGAAGTGTCGGAAGAAAATTATATTGCCGAGCCCTCAGTTAAATGAGATTAGAATGCCGAGTCTCGATTTTAGAGTGTGCCGAGTATCTCGGTGCCACAAAAATCTTCCGGCAGAATTAACTGTCAAATAATATTAAAGTACCGAGTTGCTCGGTTGAAATCAAGAGCAGCCATGTTTATTTTTTGGTAAAGTTGTGTCAGGAAAAATGTTACATGCTGAAATTGGAAGTGGTATGTATTTCTGGAGTTTTTTTGAAAAGGTCCAATAAACCAAATTTCCAGTTTTTGCTTTTTGGGTGTTTTTTGATACCCCTGACTCAAGGCGGTTTCAAAAACACCCAAAAAGCAAAAACTGGAAATTTGGTTTATTGGACCTTTTAAAAAAAACTTCAGATTTGTTAGTCAATTTATCTAAAAATTTCAAAATATTTGGCTCATAAATTCCAAAGAATAAAATAAACGTCGCCAGAAACTCCTGCAGTTGATAACTGAACAATAACAACTCAATAGTTCATTTTCTAAAATTTAAACGTTCTTCTTTCCATTGCTTTTCAAATATTACAAATTGGGTGAAAATGGGTTGTTGAAGAATATTTAGACCGAAGCCCGCCTAGAGGCTGTAGTGGGTTAAAATTCGCTATACTTACGCAAGTTCTTAGTTCGTTTTAGAAAATCTGTATCTTGAAAAGGGGTTATCAGATCATCAATCCTTGGCAATGTTGTAAGTTTTGATTACCTTTAAAACCTTTCGGGCAATACATATTTCTTTAAAAAAATGGCATTTTTTTATTTTTGAAATATTTATTCGTGGATGAAAGGTACAAAAGTGAATGAAAGACGAAGTCGACAAAGCTTTGATTTTTATAATCGATTCGGAAGAGTATCGACCATATACTCAGAACACTGATACACTGCTCTGTAGATCAACAACGACAGAATAAATCAAAGTGCCTTATTGAAAAAAAACTACATGATTTCAAACTAGAAACAAATCTTGCCGCTTCAACAATATTTGTAAACTTAATTCAAACTCTATCAATGTCAAACTTGGTTTACGGGCCAGGTTAATACTACACTCAAACCCCGGTGGTTTGACACCAACTGTTATCATGGAGTTTACACACACTACCAAACGTTTGTTTTAATAGTTTGCGTGAGCGCCGTGTAAAAAGTGTCCTGGGAAAAAAATCCCGGGAATTCCCGGGATTTCATGAAAAAAATATTTTCCGTTTCCCGGGAAATTTGTAAATTTCCCGGGAATTCCCGGCATTCAAGCGGAAGTATAAATTTTCTTAAATTTTTGGAACTATTTTTTTTAAAATACTCTAAAAAAATAATAAATGAACAAACTCAACATGATTTTGTTCAATTAAATGTATTGTTTGGTTAAAATAAAATTAATCAGATTATCAGAAATTATGATATCAGAATTTTTTCTGATAATATTAATTTTTGAAGCAACTGGGAATATATCTTGCTTAATGAATATTAAATTGTTACAATTAGGTAAGCTTTTAACAGATTGATGTTATTTCATCAAAACAATATTAACAATATTACCTCCAAATTGAAATTGAGATTTTTTTTGCGTTTTTGTTTACCATGATCAAATGAGATGAAAATCGAATTTGTGCAAAAAGAATTAATTCAATTGGTTGAATACCTAGTGCTAAAGAAATTACAATTTGAAGTAAAAGAATTATGGAGCACTGGTGCATGCAACTACATGTGTTAAAGGGTTAAATGTGAAAAAATAGAAGACTTTTTGTGGATTTATGTTAATTTATCGTATAATTTAAATCATGTTGCATAATAATACAAAATACTTTCTATTGTTTGTTCTCAAAAAATGCAAAAATATATTCAAAGCTTGCCTCAAATATTTGAAAACATTGGGTTGTTTGGAGTAAAACCAACACTAAAAAGCCTTACCATTTGTTCAAGAGCTGAAATCAGTAGTTGCCATGAAAAGCATAATTTCTGTATGTTGATGTCCTATTCAATTTTGTTGCATAATAATAATTAAAACCAAGATCATCACAATTTTCAATAAATTTAAAATTTCCCGGGATTTCCCGGGAAATTGCTTGAAAATTTCCCGTTTTCCGGGAAATGTGTAACCCCGGGAAATTTGACGCTCTAGTACAAACTAAAAAAGTGTCAAGCGAAAAAGTCACCAACCAGTGTATAAAAAAAAATGTAAAAAAATGAAAAGGTTGAGAACCGCTGATGTAGAGGAAAAATATTGCTTATTCTGTGAATCCAATCATATTAGAAAAACATATTAACTTTTGGATGAACTTCATTAACGCCAAATTATTTTTTTTGTTGGTAATCAATAGATGTTTCTGAAAGGAGACATAAAGTAAGGCTTTCACGAGTTTTCAGAAAATTATTTCTATTTGATAAAAAAATAATCCATTTTATTTTTTTTTTAATTCCCTTGAAAAAAAATATTTGCTCATTATATTGTGATATATATATTTTAGCTTCTTGGCTGGGCAGGGCAAAAATAACACTACAAAGCACCTGAGCACAAACCAAAAAAATAAACAAAATAAATATCACAATTTTCTAAATCTTTAAAATAACCTCAAAACCAAAGTAAAACATGCATGTTAACCAATGAAAAAGCTTTTCTTTAACAAATTTTTAATGAAGATATCTTTGAAAATGAAATTATGTTGGTGTTATTATAGAAGACGATTTCCAGTTTGAACGAGAAATACGCAGTGATTTATTCTTATTTTTGAACATTTTTGAAATGTGGATATTTTCTCTCTAAGCAAATTAGTTTATACAGCAATTCTCCAAAAAAAACTGCGTAATTAAAAAAAGTGGGCCCAAAATTTGAGTGGCGGTTCCTTAGCAGACTTAATAATACCCGTATTTTTTTTGTTCGGCCATTGACTAACGTCGGGTTAGGGTGATCCAAAAAAAAATCGAACATTTTTGCAAATTTTTCAAAAACCTTAAAACATTGCGCCATTTTAACAACGCAAATATATGGTGTTTTGCTACACTTTTAGGGAAGAATAATTTCAAAAAATCTGGTCTTATATTTGAAAAGGTCCTATGAAAACATGAAATGCTGAGACCTCCAGGATTCCTATCAATGAGCAGAATTCATCGGGTGGTTTTCAATGCCAATTTGACTTGAATACCGTGATGTTTCAAGATTCAAGCTATTTGTGGCGGCAATCTCAAAAGAAGCTGAAAATTTGGTGAGACCTTTTTTTCTTTTCAACTGTCAAAATACTGTTTCATCAAATCCAACATTCTCACATATCCCTGAAGACAAACTACGCCAATATATCACTTTATACGCGGCATGGTACTACCTCGGTCGTTCACTGTGAGTGTTCGATTGCCGGCACTCTTTTGGAGGTTTGGCTGTGGGTAGTATGCTTATTAATTTTGCGACATCCCTTAGCTTAGTGACGGCTAAACAAGGGCGTCTGTGTGATGTGTCCCTACACCTGTTACTAATTTTCGTTGCTTTGGAGGATTGGTAAATTTCTTTTGAGTACTGGTAGTTGTAACAATAATATTCGTACAAATAAAAACAAATCTACGTATGTAGATATGTTACTGAACATGAGATGAGAAGCTGTTTGATCAAGAGAACACCTGTCAACTGGAACAAACAGCCGGCATTAAAAATGCAACAACTCCACAATAAAGTGGAGCTTCAACAACGCGCTCTTCGGTGGATCACTCCCGATTTTATTTGTTCAATTTGCGGCGCCTTAATGTCTCTCTGCATCCGCTGAAATCTCAATTCCAGCCGCCCAATCCATTTGCTCATTTCTCGGCCCACAATCCGAGCGCGCGCCCTCGAGGAAAAGTTCACGAAAATGGGAAAAACAGCTCCGCAAAAAAATGACCCAAAAGTTGCACGGGCAGCACCGACGGAGTCGGTTTGCTCCGCTACCAATAAAACTGTAATTTATCGGGGATAACTTTCGGAAGTTCATCGTGCTAGTGGGAAAAATTGGTCTTTCTCGATACGATGTTCGGGTTCATGCAACACGTCGGAAAGGAAAAGCCTCGTACAAATAGAATCATTGTGGCACACGGATAATGGCCTCGGGGCAATCGATGGCCACGCCACACCACATCAAACCCCTCCTAAATCAAATCTGATCATTTTTAAATCCTTTTCTCACGCCAACCCATCCTTTTTCCTACCAAAGTGACGACGACGGTCGAAAGTTTGGTGCCGGGAAAACCGCCATGCTGAAAAGCTTGAAAGATATTGAATAAAAGGAAATTATAAAATTTCCTCCTGGCTGCTTGCTGCTCAAAGTCGATTATCTTGAATGAACGAAAAGTGGTGCTAACCGCGAAAAACTGCGAAAGAAAGTCGTTTACGCGCTGATAGTAAATATTTGAGGATACACTTTCGGGGGTAGAGATTAAATCAGAGATGCATGAATTGAATTTGAGAAGAAAAAAAATACTGCAAAACGATTTAAAAGTGTTGCTCTTCTTCTTTGCAGTTTGGAGTTAAAAATTTGACTAATTTCTTGCCTATCTGCACGAGACCTTTTAATGAAAGTTCAACCGGGCAGAAACAAAAAGGACACGTGGGCAGCGCCCCGAAACGAAAAGGTGCCCCGCCTGACGGTCAGCCAGATATCAATCACAATCCCGTGCTTCTTTCCGAGAGCCCCTACTAACAATGAGATTCATGCAAAAATGCCAGAAAACGCACCGCGCATCGAAGGATCGAAACCAGCATGATAAATGAATCTGGGTCTTGTTTTGGGGATTGCGTCGAATGGGGTGAAGTTGTGTTTCGTTTTTCTTCTTATTTTCTAAAGAATTTCTTTGGTCACCATGGATTGCTTTAGAATAATCGTTTCAATTACTTGTTAGGAATTGTTTCATTTGAATGAATAAATAAATACTGTTATTACTCAAATTGCTCAATTAAGATAGCGCGATTTGGTTGCAACCTAAGCCTGGACTGTGTCTCAAATTTGAAACAGTATTTTTGAACTTTTACTGAATTTTAAATTTTTCAAAATTCAAATCAGTCAATGTTAATTGGTTTTTTCTTTATCTTCTAAAAATTTCATCAAGACATTTCATCATTTCGAGCAAGCTACTGACGCATATTTAAGCTGTGCAGTTAATTTCTGTATTTTTGCAAAAAAAACATCAACATTCCACCAAAAAATGTATAAAAAATAGCTTTGTTCTAGAAAGTTGTGTGACATTGACTCAAACTCATTGCAGAAAAAAGAGGAAAAAATTTAAAAATGTTCGGATTGAGTGTTGGATGGTGGGGGAGGCTGATGCAAAAAGATATTAAGGTTTTAAAAAATCCATTTTTAACTGTTACAGTCGACTCTCTGGCTGTCGATCTTCTCGATATCAATAATGCTCCATGTACCAATGAATTCCCCAAGTAACCCAAGCACTAAAAAGCAGCATTAAAACAGCATTATATTGGCATTTAATACCAGCAAATAATGCTTCAAAACATTTAATCAGCACTTTTCCCTTGAGAAATATTTCAAGTGGCGCACAGTGATGCCGATTTAATGCTTCGCCGAAAGCTCGAACAAAAACAAACTGCTTTATCGACGTCAAGGCTGGGAAAAAAAAGAACAGCTGCTCCACTCACACTTGGTGGTGGGCCTCCTTTGTTTTTTTTTCTCCTGTTGCGTTTCATGTGTGAGTGTGACACTTTGATGATATTCTTACATTTTTCTCGTCGATCTTCAGGATGCGCGCCAGCCAACTGATGTATTCGGAATTGAGTGTTTGTTTTGAAAGTTTTAATCGATGTGGTTGATGCATCGAACATTAATTCCATAAACCACGTGGACACTTTAGGGGGGGGGGGGGTGTTATGGCGGTTGTTCAGGATCCATACAAACTGTCCACGACGGGGGGGGGGGGATGAGATTCCCAAAAAATTGTCCACGTGGTTAATGGATGGTCCCAATTAAGACTTGCTTTCTGCTGTTTCGAGTTTCCGTTGTGATTTCGTTGGACGGAAATTATCGATTATCACTCAGCAAATAGGGACGTGGCGTTACATCGTGCTGCCATCTGGTTTTTTTAAGCGCAAGAGTGGAAAAGTGCTGAGTCATCGTCTAAAAATAGACGGCGTCCTATCTCGCCCAGCAAAATGAAGTCGATAAAGTAGTCGGTTTCGATGAGAAAAAGTGGAAAACGTGGTCTAAAAATAGTGACGCCATCCCCCTATTGTGGCCAGCCAGTCAAGTGCAGTACAATTAATTGCGGGTTAAAAGGGACAAGCACTGCCTAACGGCTAACGGGAACTGCTTTTCCGAGGAATGCTTGGTCCACGGTTGGCAAAATTTCACTAAGTGTATCAGACTTCCGGAAAGCAGCTTTTTGCTTGTGAGAAAAGTAATTCAATTTACTAGAGAACCTTTGATAATGTCCTTTGTGCTATGGGAATATGTTTTGAAAAATTTGACTTAATTACAGGCTGCGGTTTTGTACCAAAAAAACAATAATTAAACACTACAACCAGCGGGAATTGAACCCAGTTCACGCAAAAATGAAACTGATGCACACTGGGGGAACTGCGCCTTAGCCCGCACGCTTACTAGAACGGTATGACGGGAGAAGGATTAAAGTCAATAAGAGCGTGCCTGGTTGAAATGTTTCCCGTATCGATGGGTTACTTTGTTGATAAACATCAAATGCTTTGAAGCACATTTTCAAGGTCGTAAATGGTGATTTAATGCCAGTTGTAATGCTGCAAAGTTGTGGTACTTTGAAGCATTCGCAAAGCTTATTTACTACTTCAAAACATTCCAGTGCTGATTTAGTACTTCAATTTAGTGCTTGTGGTTACTTGGGTCTTCAGTCCCTTCAAACTGCATACTTCGATTGTTTTTATTCCTCGATATTGCTTGCGATATCGATAAAAAACTAAATTCTACGTAAAAATCTCTAATAGAATACCTTGATTATTGGTCGCAAAAAATTTTCAACTTTATTTTTCGATGTTAAATCACATTTGCAATCAAAAAGTACTTTAGTGAATTTTTGATAAAGTGCACCGTTTTCAAGTAAAATCCATTTTTAGGTGACTTTTTTGCAAATAGTCCAGTTTTTTATTTTTTAAAATTAGTGCACATGTTTGCCCACCAAATATTTTTGAAAAGCTGAGAAAATTCTCCATATTTTGCTTTTTTAAACTTTGTTGACACGACCCTTAGTTGCTGAGATATTGCCATGCAAAGGTTTAAAAACAGGAAAATTGATGTTTTCCAAGTCTCACCCAAACAACCCACCATTTTCTAATGTCGATATCTCAGCAACTAATGGTCCGATTTACAATGTCAAAATATGAAACATCCGTGAAATTTTCCTATCTTTTCGAAAAAAATATTTTCAAAAACTTAAATCAAGACTTACTTTTCAAAAGAGCCAAACATTCAATATCATATCCTTTTAAAATTTTAGTCTTGATTTAGTTTTAGCCGGATTAAAAAATACAAAAATTACGAGTTATCGTGATTTTATGAAAAAACGTTTTGAAAAAGTTGGTCATTCATGTTACCCGAGCGCGACAGACATGGACGATGAAACATAGAGAAACGCAAATTTTTAAAATTCTAAATGGGAAAATGACGCTTCTGGGTTAATATAGATTCGAAAAGTACTTTAAATTTCTCTTAAAATGACATGTGAGCAAGTCTCTACGAAATCGGCTGATTTCGACCATTTTTATTTTTGTATTTTTTTATTTGGCTGCAGTCCATACAAAAATGGTGCGTAAATATTCAAACAGCTGTAACTTTTGAGTGAATTTTCTGATAAATGTGGTGTCTTCGGCTAAGTTGTAGATATTGATGAGGACTATTGAGAAAAAATAGGTACACGGAAACAAAATTGTAGATTTTTTAATCAACTTTTTTTTTTCACAAAAACTCAGTTTTCCTAAATACGTATTTTTTGATTTTCGAGATTTTTTCATATGTTTTAGGGGACAAAAACCAGCAACTTTTGAGCAATAGAGAAACATCCTCAAAAAATCTGCCGCCGAGTTATGAATTTTTGAAAAAATAGTGATTTTTTGGAAAAAATGAAATTTAATGCAAAAACAAATTTGACATAATTTTTAAATGTAAAATTGAATTTCCAATCGAAAAGTACTTTACAGATTTTTTGATAAAGGGTCCTGTTTTCAAGATATAGCCACCGAAAGTTTGATTTAAGCGAAATATTTGCAGTTTGTCGATTTTTAAAAATAGTGACCATGGACATTCCATTTCCAAAAATTTTTTTTTCGAAAAGTTCAGAAAATTTGCTATAAAGCTGTCTAAAAGATATTGAAGATTGGATAAAATCTAGACTAACATTTCAAAAGGGCGTCATATTTAATGTTTGGCCCTTTTAAAATGTTAGTCTTGATTTAATATTTTTTTCGAAAAGTTGTGAGTTGGTAGAGAATTGTTCTTATAACAATCAAGACGCATTTGCAATCTTTAAGAAAGGTTTTGCAGGTAAGAATTTTGACCATGGACAGTATCGCAAAAACTTTTGCGAAAAAGTCGTCTAAATTAGGAATTATTATTGCAAAACAACTGTAGTGTTGGGTAATGTATAGTAAACTATTTTTTTTAATAAATCGTAAAATCCTTGTCAAACACATAAACTTTGAAAAATAATTGCACAGTTTTCAATGCTATTTTATATTAACTCCAGTTTAGTAAGACATCGTTTAATAACACTTAAGGTGATTTTTATTGTAAAAGTACACAACTTTTTCGTGAAAGAGAAACATACAAAAAACGAAACAATAAACATTTCCCCCCAAATCACGCACGACATCAACCTGACATGATACTCACTGACAACCGACAACAGGTTTGTGATTCCCCCAGCGCGCGTGAGAAACGCTAGGAAACCGACAGGATGTGCTACGCACGCACCGGAAATCCGTCCGTCTGATGATGGTGGCGCGTTCCGACAAAAGTTGTCGTTATATTGGTCCGCCACAACGATGGCCACAAAAACGAAATGGGAGTGAGATGATCTATTGAGATTTGGTGTATTGTTCGGAAAATGAGCTTAAAGGGGGATTAGCTGGCTATGGATGAACTAAGTGTTGCGGTAAGGGTTGTTTGAACTGCTGTTTGGAAAAGTTACCGATAGTCTCAATCAATCGTTCTATTGTCAGTTTGTTTAACTCTGCTAGGGTGGTATCTTTCTTGACTGTGGAAAGCTCAGAGATTCAAACGAAAATTCAATTAAATTGTGGAGCCTTCAACCAGGAACAGGGCAGTTTGATAAATTGAAGAATTGAAGCTTGATTCAAAGGGCGTTCCTCACGTGATCCATCATTTTGGTTCAAGAAGGAAAGGACAACAACCATTCTAGAGGCTGGAAGCGAAACATTCAGAAAACAGGCTTATTTTTGGCACGGAACCTGTATTATTTGGTCTAGTTAAGCAGTTACAGAATCATTTAAGTTATAAACAGAAAAATAAATAGAATGGGATTGTTCTTTCTGCTGGGTAAATAATAAAAAAGTAGATTATTTCACATCAAAACTCTGTGTGGCTTCCTGCCA
Source organism: Culex quinquefasciatus (assembly GCF_015732765.1). Taxonomy (NCBI): domain Eukaryota; kingdom Metazoa; phylum Arthropoda; class Insecta; order Diptera; family Culicidae; genus Culex; species Culex quinquefasciatus. The sequence goes on along the minus strand of NC_051861.1, from coordinate 29,200,538 downwards.
AAACAGAAACCAATTTTCAGCACCCAAAAACAAAAGAAAATTTCTCACAATCACACAGCTTACCCTCACAGAATGCTGCTGCTGAACACTCAATTCGTCTCCAAAACCAATTGCCAAAACAAGAATCGTAAACTCCGAAAACTGAATCCTTGCAAACCCATTCTTCGAAATTAGATTGCCTGAACAGAGCAAGCAGCTTGCTCTCTGCTCAGGTGCTCGACATTTTATGATTCTGTCTGAGCTGCAAGATTTCCTGCTGCCAGAGTGGAAATGTCGTGTCCAAATGACCTGGCTGCGACAAATCATTATCCTTTGAAGGGTGAGGGGGACCTTGGTGGAAGGAAGTCCGTAATTAGCGTATCAATAAACACGCCAAAAGAAGCCATTTTTGTGAATGGTTACAGCGAACGATAGGCCCCCTTTTCCGCTGCCTGTAGGGTTAATTGGCTGGTTCTAATTTCAATTTGTACGACAAATGCTGTGTGATCTTTTCAGCATCAAAAGAATGGCTGGAGGCATATTTTTGGGTGGAAACGAATTTATTCTTGCTCGGGTTGGACTTGGTTTCTAAAGGAATTGCTTATTTTATATTTGCTAAAAGTTAATCAATCATATCCAATATGCGCAGGCTTGGCCGGCAGTGAAATTATCGGAAAGTACAGTTGGTATCAAAAATTATCATTTGAGCTAAAAATATTAAATTATGTTGAACCAACCAAAAAGCTTCCAAGGAAGACGAAAAGTTTTCAGACTGTCAAAAATAATAAACATTTACCGAAAAAAAGGCGCTGAAAGTTAGACCACGTGGGTCGTGCATGTGTCTACCAGCACGTGCAATTTCCCCAAGTACCGACGCAGAGCTGCTCGATTTCGGCTCAAGCCATTACTCTCGAGTGTCATCCATATACGAATGGAAATATATTTGTCCCCAGCTTCCACTCTCGGAATGCTTTTCCACACGATTTGAACAGATATGTGGTGCAGAAAAAAGGGTGAGCTTTTAACTTTAGGAGTTATGTTTTATGAACTCAAATCAATTAGTTTCGTGAAATTAAAACAATTTTATTTATTTGTTTGTTTTTTTTTCGTATTTAATTAAAAGTGAATATTTAAAAAAATAACAAATATCCAGCAAATTTCTCTCCGTGTGCGTAACATTTAAACAAAACGTTCAAAAAGCCACGCACCAAATTTATGACGGCTTCCCGTTCCCCCCTCCCCTTCATTCCCCACCAAAGAATGTCTTGTTTGTGCAAATAAAATGTACAAACATGAAATGTGATCCCCCTCCACTTGCGTAAACACATTCGTTTATCGTAGAGCAATTTTCGGCAACAGTCAAATTTCTAACCACGTTGCCGCAAATTGGCGCAAGTAAGCTGTGCGAAGTGAGCGCCAATTGAGTATCGCATTTCTTGGGAAATATTTCCCAATTTTCCCACCACACCCGCCTACTTCCATTTGTTGAGGGTTCCGACAGGCTTGGAGATGAACCCGCAAATCCTTCTAATTTGGTCGATTTGATCCATCAGAATACCTTTTCCCAGTTCAACCAGATTTAGCTCGAATCGGAGGGGGGGGGGGGCTCGTTTACAAATTTGCGATTTAAATCTCTATTCAAATCACTTTGTTCGACAAATATTGCCCCCCCCCCTGTCATCGCCCATTGCTGCTTTCGAAAGGCTTTTCATCGAGACTGACTTGATCTTTTCCTGGGACTTTTGCCAAGAGGCTATTTTGGGTAAAAAGGTGCAACAAATCCATATTATAATATATTCAATAATTGAAAATGATGCTACAAAAATAACATGCTAAATAAACGTTTAAGCTTCGGAAAACGTAACTCTAACTCGACGCCGTCGTGCTATCATGTCGTATGTCGCTTTTTGACGTTCCGAGAAAAACGCGTTTTAATGTTTGACGAGAGCACGCAATGTAAACAATAACAAACACGATTTGTTTGGTTGACCATTCTGTTTCGAGGTTTGGTTGAATTTGGTTGCCGGAGTCCCGAGTTGTAATTGAAAATGTTTACGGTAGTCGAGCTCGTACCTGTGTCAAACGCGTTCTGTCCTGGAATCCCTTTGGCCAATTGTCGCATTTACATCAATTTTCAGGATTTGTTAAGATAGCACGACAAGATTGAAACTACTTTCATATGAAAAGTGACAAAAAATTTCGGAGCTTTTTTGGTTTTTATTGAATATCTCAGGATTGAAAACGAATTTTGGGGATCTGTGAAGGTCAAAAGATGATGCATTGTGAGCTGCACAAAATGGCGATCTTAACTCAATTTGGCCCAAAATGCACGTACGACAAGTTAGCACGACGGCGACGAACTGTAATTGTAATTCTAAATTACTCATGAAATCTTGAAATTCATTGTTGGGTTCTCATCGGCATTGACATTTATTGTCTCGCTAAAGAGAGATCGTGTACACTCAACCCCCGGTGGTTGGTCACTTTTTCGTTTGACTCTTTTTTAGTTTGTGCTCCGCTGGTTGGTCAAAGTCAAACTAAAAAGTGACGAACTGTCACTTTTTACACGGCGCTCACGCACACTATCAACACAAACGTTTGGTAGTAAGTGTAAGCTCTGTGTAAAGAGGGTGTCAAACTAAAAAGTGACCCCGTTCGTTTGACAACAGTTGGTGTCAAACCATCGGGGTTTGAGTGTACCTGACCATTTTTTTAATAAACATTAAATTTTAGAATTTAATCAGGAAACTTGAATAGTAGAAACAACTTCGAATCAACTTTGTTGCAATTTCAGAATATTGAATTTTTCACCCTTTCCAAATGTTAATAGTGTTGATTACAAAATTTAAAAAAAAAAATTTAGTGAAAATCTGAAAATTTACATTATAAAATGAGTAAGGCCGTTGCAAATATTTTTGAAGTTTATGTCCCTTGGCTCTGACCAAAGTCGAGGGAAGGGGGGGAAATTACAAGCCTAGGTTTCAACATTTGGATGAAAAAAATGTTTTAAAATGCATTTTACAAGCGTACAGTTGGTTTGCTATCATTAGGCCAGGGGTGGGGGGCGGCATAAACTTTGAAAAATATTGCAACGGCCTAATACTTAAAAAATAAATATTCCGGTTTATATTTGGAATTTTTCTGACTGTTTCGAACCTTTTTTTTAAGAAATGGACACTCAAGCACTGTTATTAAAAACAAAAATATAACTATTTTTTTTAGTGAAAAACAAACTTTTAGGGGGTTTATTTCGTAAACTGTCCACTTTTTACAGTTTCTGTAAAGTATTTTAAATTTGATAATCTTTTTTCAAACATTATTTAAAAAATATAATAAATCTACAGCAAAATTTAGATCCGTTAATTTCTATGGCTTAGAAATTGCGTATTTTTGTCACTAATAAGAATATTTCAAAAGTAAAAAAAAGTGAATTTGAGAAATTGCTTTCTTTTTGTAAAAAAAAATGATTTGAAATTTGGATAGTTATTCGTGTTCTTATATTTTAAAATTGTTCCTGCATTTTTGCCCAACATGCAACCTCTAAAAGATACAGATTTTCGGATATTTAGGTACGTAGGGTAAAGTAGTCAACAATGAGACACGGGGAACAATGGAAAAATGGCTCTCACAAGTCATATTTTCAACCAATCAGGCTCATATTTGGGGAAAAGGTGTATCTACTATATACACGTCTGCCATAATAGTGGCTTTGGTAGTGGAAGCTCCCTTGCAAAGTTATTCATACATGTTTGATTCTGGGGTGTCAAAGTAAACTATGAATTAAAAATGACATTTTCGCTCATAGGCTGCCATTAACACAAAAACTAACATTTCTCCAAATTTCTCTCGTCATTTTACAGGGCATGAGTTGGGCTACAATGTCCTTTTGTTAGGTTTGACCAAAATTTAGAATATACCCAGAATCCGGGACTGTCTCATTGTTCCCCACTCTTTTCCGCCCATGGGTAACAATGAGACACTTTGATTTTTCTTCATTAAACTTTTCAAAATCTATGGAAATCATTCAAAACATCAATTGGAAGTGATTTTTGGCATATTTATTGAGTTTGAACTTCATTTCACCAAAAATATAAAGTTATTTGAAAAAATATATGGATTTTACAAAATTTAAATACTTTTTACTATAAGTTTTGTTAATTGAAATTCCATGTTGACAAATTTGCCTGAAAATGTTAACAACAAGTCACCTGCAGTGGAACAATATAAAAACTTGATGTTTTACTAGAAAAGTATTGATTTTTGTTAAGTGTCTCATTGTTCCCCAGATGTCTCATTGTTCCTGTCAAGTGCGTCTACAATGAGACAGTTGAATAACTCTGGCTATAGACGTCAGATTGTTCTCATGTTTTGGTCAATGTTAGAACAAATTAAAAAAAAAGAAAATGCAACAAAAAGCTCTTTAAAACATGCTAATAAAAAAATACAAAAATCGTTGAAGTTTAAAACCCGAAAGTGTCTCATTGATGACTACCCTACCCTATCAATTTTTGTATCCACAGGGGCCAAAATTGTATGGAGACTTGTATTGAAGAGACAATGACACAAAATAACGAAATTAAGCAACAATACGTTCTGTAAAAAGGTTTGCGTAATTTTAAATTGTTTTTGAATATGGATTTTCTTAGACCGACCCCAATTGTCCCATCGAAGAATTCGAGTGTTGATGAGAAAAAGTTCCAAAGCCTACTACGGTAAGCATCTTGGAATAACCCTCTACAACCTAACCCCGCCTTTAGACGGGCTTCGATCTAAAAAATCGCCAAAAATCAATTTTCCAACCGATTTTTGATCTTTAAAAAGCATTGGAAAGAAGAACTCTTCAAATTTTAGAAAATTTCAGGGTTGGAAGTTAAACTTGTTTTATGTGACTTTGCCAATGTTTTTAAAAATGTCATTTTTTTAGGGGTCAACTTTGGCAGTGTTTTTACTAACATTTCCTATATTTTCAATAAAAAGAAGTATGCAGTAATTTTTGTAGTGTCCCAGACTATGCCTCTACGCATTTTTTTGCAATTTAAATGATGATGGTGCGATTCTATAGCAGAAAATGTGAAAAACATGCAAAAAATTGAAAAAGTGACTGTAAAAACATGAAAAAATTAGATAGGCGAAATGTAATTATATTAGGTGGTAGTGTAGGCCAAATACTACCAAATACAAACATAAACTAAATAAGATAAATGCAAATTAAAATATTAAAAATGAAACAAGAAAAACATAAAACAAGAGAAGTAAAGTTTTTCGTAGAACAAAAGTTGCTCAAAATGACCTCCTGAACACGGGAAAAATAAATATTTTCGAAAAAAAATTTGGGCAGTAGAGGGATAAACTCTGCAAGAGATTGTACCGTTTGTCACCTTGTCTCCAAAAATGCCTTGGCCTGCCACTGCAGGCTAGAACTGGATCACAGAAATGGCACAACATGGATGGCATCACAGCCGATTCTAGGTGACTGGCATGAATCAAACTCGGGTAACATCTGGAATGGGATAGAAAGGCGATTGGGGACGGAATACGATTACGCGTGTTTTTGAATGTTGATAACCGCATCATATTTTGTTTTTGCGGGAGTGGATTGGTGACAGATTCGATTTATTTGAGGGGGTAGAGATTATCTTTCAAAGAAAACGAGGAAATGAGACATTTCAACAGTATTACATTTGAAGCAAATCAATTAAATGTCAACTTTGGAGCTTGTTTGACTAATAATGTCGGACTTGAACCAGACTTGAACTTGAACCATTTAACCAGAGTTCCAACTGTCATCGACCTCTAATAACCCTCTATTTTAACGAGCATATTGACCATCATTACTGCCCTCCGAAGTGACAATTTCCAGATTGGGCCAACACCAACCTTCCGAACACAAGGACACAATTACCAACCCATCGGACAATGCCGTCGGATGCTGTAAATCCATGCCATGCGGGTTAGGGGTGCACTATTCGACTTAAATGTTTGATACATTTTTGTATTAAACAGTTGACTAGTTATTGTTAAAACTGCTAAAATTGATGACACATTTTGACATTCAAATGAATTCGAATTTCAGTCAATGCACTTTCTTTTCTAAGACATACCCTAACATTAAAGCTAGTCTCAAACTGCTTGTCTAGTTGATAATTTTACGCACGCTATCGACAGGGTCGTGATTTGGAAGCTGATTCACAGCAAATCCGTATGCGTGCAGCAATATTGGCACATTGTGTTTATACTACGATTTAATTAAGTGCTCGCTTGATTACTATTGTTCTTTTCCCCTCCCCCTTTGATTCGATTCCCCGCTTCGACTGCCGGAAATGTCAGCGTACGCGCATAAAACGTCCTAATAAGGATTTAGTATGACTGGCGTAACGAAGATTACTGGAGCGATTAGAGGTGGGAGGTTAGGATTATGAATTTGCCAAAGAAGAGGCTTCTCAGTTATGATGATCCAATTCTCAAGTATTGGAGGGAGGCACATGACCTAATTAATGTATTTCTACTCAATTATTGTGTCATTGGCAAAAAAGCTCATCAAGTTTAGTTCAGGTTTGATAGAAAACACTAAACCGCAGATGTTAAAAAACACAAATATTGATTGTTCGGTGATGCTCGTAGAACTCACGTAAGCATTTTCATGTTTATTGTTGCCACAATCGCACCGTCGTCAGCAATGGAATACTACTCATTGTAAATCAACAATTCAACCTTTCATTCATTCATCCACTGACTACCGGTAGTTGGAGATTGATTTATTCGATTCTGCTGATACAGTCTCTACCTACGCTGATGTCGTCATTCATCAGACTTGTTTGCTCCATAACTTTCACGACAAGAGATAGCTAAAATCAGGGTGCTTAAAAATGTATTCAAAATTTCTTTTTTTAAATAGTTATTTTTTAATATTTTTAAATGAATAGGAAAATATGTAATTGAATGGTTTCAAAAATTGCCCGTTCTCTCCTAAAGCCACAAACCATTCAGCGGTCGATGTTCCTGATTGAAATCGTGTCGAAAAGACGAACGGCACCTGCTAGGATGTGCTTTTTTCTTTACCTGCACCAAATCGATGTCGTGTCCAGGAATAGAGTTCATATTTGCAGTTATGATCTAGTTGGCCGATTGTACACCTGTGTACACGTGGTTTGATTTTTTTAAGGTTAGGGTTTTGTTTGCAGTTCGAAACTTAAAATTTAATATTCATTTTTTTTGATTTTACTTACAGTTAATGATTTCCAAAATGATCTTGATGGTTTATGTATCCTCTGTTTATATGCTTTCTTTAAAAATAGGAAACTGCTTTTCAAAAACATCTTTACGATCTGATAATCCTTAACTGCTGTTTCCTTTGCTTTCCATATTAAAAGCACATTTCTCCAGTGTCGACCAACTTTATTCATATTTCCAACCCAAAGCTCACCCCCTCTTATAGTCCTGTAACCCCAATCAAACCGCGAGCACATCTCTTCGAAAGCTGCATTATCACTGATGCATCTCCTCCCCCCCCCCCCCCCCACCTGATATGCGTGGGAAGCCAAGCAAAAATGCAATAAAAATGCAAAACTTTTATTTTTTTGCGGGAAAACCGCCATTTGTTGACACACACCAGTTGTTCTTGGGCCATAAAAATCGCTTCCTGTAAGTAGCTCAGACACGAGACACATACACAGTTTGACGCTCGATTTAATCCTTCTTAAGGGATAGGGTGACCTGTTTTTCTTTTCAATGATAAGAATAGAGGATTTAACAAAAAAAATCAGGATTTTAACATGTGTTGTGTTTTATTTATGATTTTTTGTTTACTTTCTTTGTATTTTTTTTCTCATAACGTTTCGAAAACTATTATTTTCTAATGCAACGTAATTAAATTTCAAGTCACCCTTGAAAATATTTCCGCGGAAATGCCACCAGAAAACGGAAGCTAGCCAGGATAGTAATAATAAAAGCATGTGCATCATGTTTCCTCCTATTGCCTGTCGTGCAGAAGTACGCTCCCAGCATAGATATAGACGGCCAGCTCCAGATAGTGCAAAAGATCAACAACAGCTTTTGCTCAACTGAAAAAATAGCAACAACAGCAACATGGTGACATCGCATTATGCTTAAAGATGGCGATAATAGGATGGTTGGTTTGGTTGAGAAAGAAAAATTGGCAGCTGTAAGTGGGGTAGTTAAAGTGGCATTATGGAAAAATATGGTGTTTTGTTAAGGTGAAGCCGCAATTTTCGGTGAAAATTGATCATTACTTTAAAATATTTTGAATTAAATTCAATTTAACGAATTGCAGCATCCAAAGGAATCAGCATGTGCCGGGTGTTGAGTTCTTCAAGCCACTGAAAGAATTTTCGATCTAAATCAAAAGCGTTTAAAAATTTACATAATTTTGTGGTACAATCATTGACGTCCTAGTTGGCAATCATTAATTAATGGTGATTTCTATAAATTTACAAGGAATGGGATAATTGTTACCAAAAGAAATCAGCATGTGTAGGGCACTATTCTAAACAACTTGTTGAAGGAATTTTGTCAAAATATTGAAAGAGACTCAAAATTTATATCTTTGAACGAAAAATCGTGACAATGATGGAAGTCTTCACGTTAAATTGAATTAACGTTTCCTCAAACAGAAAATCTGGAAAAGGGGAAAAGGGTGATAAATCATTGTCGGTTATTCGAATTTGATTGCAAACATATGGTTTCTTCTGTTTGTTAATTGATGACCACAAACAAAAATCCGATGGATTACTTTACCTCAGGACCATTTTTATGTAACATATAATAATAAAAAAAGAACAAAATAGCCTTTTTGCAAACAGTAAAAAAACAAAAATATTTCAATTTTAACGTTGATGAATCAATTCAAACCGAGATATAATCTGTCTCTAAGACACATAATTTTTATTTCTGTAAAAAACGTTACTTAATCCACCCTTAGGTGGTTGTTGCCTTTCTCACATTTAGAGGGTAATGCTATCCAAAATAGATACACAAGGGCGGACCTTTCAGTGTTCTATCAACTTGATTATTCATACCATCAGATTGGGTAGTCAGATCTTCATAATTCAGGGCACTTATGTGCTTATAACTTTTGATAGGGTTGTCAGATCTTCAATCTTTTGAACTCGTTGGAAAGGTCTTTTGATCACCTATCCATCGACAGGTCGCATGATAGATCCGGATAACGTTTTCATCGAAATATATGAGATTCGGTCTCTAAAAAGTTTATAAATAACACTTAAGTGTGCATAACTTTTGAAGGGTTGTCAGATCTTCAATCTTTTGAACTCGTTGAAAAGGTCACCTATCCATCGACAGGTCGCATGATAGATCCGGACAACGTTTTCATCGAAATATATGAGATCCGGTCTCTAAAAAGTTCATAAATACACTTAAGTGAGCATAACTTTTGATAGGGTTGTCAGATCTTCAATCTTTTGAACTCGTTGGAAAGGTCTTTTGAATACCTTTCTAAAAATGTATAGCATGACAGGGTTTCTTACAAAAACCACCCTTTTTACAATCTTCCGGACTTTTGTTAGAATCGGTTTTTTTAGCATAACTTTTGAAGTACTTTACTAAACTTCATAATTTTCAATAGCGACTTAAGGGACCAAAAGACGGATCGAATGAGACCAATACCAAATCGGTCCAAATCGGTTCAGCCAGTGCCGAGATAATCCAGTGCATTTTTTTTTTGATCAACATCCCACCACACACACAGACATTTGCTCAGAATGTGATTCTGAGTCGATAAGTATACATGGAGGTGGGTCTAGGAGGTCAAATTAAGAATTTCGTTTTTCGAGTGATTTTATAGCCTTTCCTCAGTAAAGTGAGGAAGGCAAAAAGAAGTCAACATTTTTTTATATCGAAACAGCTTTTAGAAAAACAACAAAATATTGCATTACTAACCCTCTACTGCCCAAATTTTTTTTTCGAATTTTTTATTTTTCTCGTGTTCAGGAGGTCATTTTGAGCAATTTTTGTTCTACGAAAAACTTTACTTGTCTTGTTTTATGTTTTTCTTGTTTAATTTTTAGTTTTTTAATTTGCATTTATCCTGTTTAGTTTATGTTTGTTTTTGGTATTGTTTGGCCTATTCTACCACCTCCTATCATTTCATTTTGCCTATCTAATTTTTTCATGTTTTTACAGTCACTTATTCAATTTTTGCTTGTTTTTCTGCTATAAAATGGCACCATTATCATTTAAATTGTTTAAAAATGCGTAGAGGCATAGCCGGAGCGTTTGGTACGGTATGTCCACGCATCCTTCCTCCCCTGTAGATTCTGCGAAATGTGATCCGTTCACAGAATCCTCTCTGCGGTTAATGCAACGCAGTAGGCCTGGCCGCTTTTATGAGTGTAATACGTTTCGGGGTTGCTCGAATGTACTACAATCATTAATATTGACAAGAAAGAACATGGGGTGTTATCTAATCACATGTTCTTCCAGGATGCTTTCTCCGGACTGGCTGCGCTTGTGTTTGATTAGATTAGATTAGATTAGATTAAAAATGCGTAGAGGCATAGTCTGGGACACTAGAAAAATTACTGCATACTTCTTTTTACTTGAAATATAGGAAGTGTTAGTTAAAAACACAGCCAAAGTTGACCCCTAAAAAAATGAAATTTTTAAAAACATTGGCAAAGTCACATAAAACAAGTAAAACTTCCAACCCATAAATTTTCTAAAATTTTAAGAGTTCTTCTTTCCAATACTTTTTAAAGATCAAAAATTGGTTGAAAAATTGATTTTTGGCGATTTTTTAAATCGAAGCCCGTCTAAAGGTGGGGTTGGGTTGTAGAGGGTTAAGTGAAACATCGATCATCGCATGTCCTACAGCGATGGTCTCGCCCGTGTGGTTCACTCGACTCACAATCCAAAGGTTGCTGGTTCGAATCTCGCGGTGGGCGCTCTAAAATTCAAAGTGTAAATATGGGTACACTCAACCCTCGGTGGTTGGTCACTTTTTCGTTTGACACTTTTTTAGTTTGTACCCCGTTGGTTGGTCATAGTCAAATTAAAAAGTGACGAACTGTGTAAAAGGGGCGTCAAACTAAAAAGTGACCCCGTTCGTTTGACAACAGTTTTTGTCAAACCATCGGGGTTTGAGTGTATCCGGCGCCGTCGCTCCGTGCCGTACTCAAACACTTAGGAACCCAGGGTGGTGAAGTCCTTGTAGTTAAAAGGAAGACACTAGTGGTTGGACTTCGTTTTTTTTTTCGTTTCGTTCATTGCCCATGATTTAAACCAACTTTTAAAAAAATTGTTAATAAAGCAAAAGTGTGCATTTGTGCAACTATGTAACGAAGAGTTGCGGACTTCAGGGTAAATCAGCGATAAATTTACAAAAAATCAACTAAAATTATATAAATTATGGTATCATCATCTGGGGTGGATCAGGACTACAGTCTGAGTGGGGACTTCTGAGTAAGCAGTTTTGAAGCAATTGAGCTTCAAATTAGAAAATTGATGCAATATTATAGTTGATCTGCATCTGTTCATACCGAAATTAATCAAAATATCAAAAAAATAGTGCAATAACCTGGCTAAAACAGCTATCCCAATTCGTGTAATGTGTCCTGATTCGACCATATGAAGTAAATCATAAAATTATGAAATTTGTTGAACTCTTTATTTTGTAGAAACGAAATCGCAATTCTTCGCCCACACGAAAATCTCCTATCCCAACTGCCTCTGGTCACCATTCGGATAAGGCAGATTTGCCTGAACAAATTCCGTTCGAACACGGAATTCCTCTGATATAGCGCGGGGAGGAAAGCCACCGTTCCTTGGGCTATAGACAAACACAAGACGATGACATCTCCTCGCGCTGCTCCATCTATCATCTTGACGAGGAGAAGAACGTCGGCCCGCGTCGTGTGTGTGTGTGTGCTAATCCTGCCAGAATCAACCGACACGTGAATGTGACTGAGTGAGATAGAGGCGACTCTCTCTGGTTTGTGGTGAAAATCAGGCCAGTAGAGGGAGCACTTGGGGCGACACTGCTGACGATAAAATAGCAGCGACATTAAGAAGCCAAAAGGCAAATATCAAAGTGAAATACTTGTGAGAGTTTGGTGCTTTACCATGGACTGCTCTAAGGTAAACACGTGTGGATGCCACTTTCGATTTGAAATTGACACTTTAAACTTTTGCGGTAATTTATTCGTGCTTTAAGCGGATCAAGCCGCGATGTCTACTTTCTTCTGCATAACCTTTAAATAGATTTTAAGAACCCTTCAAAAAAAAATCTCATATCCATTTGTTCTGACAAACATGATGACAATCACTCAAGAATGTCTCCCACTTCTGAGAGATATCTATTTTTCTGCTCATTCACACCCACATACAAACACACACTGCTATCGCTACCGGAAACCCAGTTCGGAGGACATTCTTATGTTTGGCAAACGTAATAAAATATGCGGGCAGACGTGACAATTAGGTTATCAATTTCGTGTCACCTCAGGGCAACGAGGATGGCGTGTATTCATAGCACGTGTGAATCTATTTAACTTCTTTTCTTTTTGTTTGCGTGAAAACTGAAAAGGTAAACCACACGAACCGTAGAATGGGGTAGACGTTTGGTGAAAAAATGGCTTCTTTGTTTAGGATACACATACATATTAATATTATTAAATTGGCTCGAGAAAAAAACTGCTCAAAACAAAAATTTGATGACATTTGTTCAAAAACTTCACATTTTTCACGCCAGATATCACTGTCTTCTACAACCATGTTCATTGACAAGGTGACCACTCAAATCCCATTTTCAAATTTCCGACTTTTCCAGAAGGCTCAAATAATAGGCATTTCTTATTTTAAGAATTATTCCAAACAAAAAACTCTTTATAAGAAAAATCAATATCAACCAAAAATTACTAAAATTAAAAACAATCAAGGTACCGTCAGTGGGGGTGACATTGGGTCTGGGGGTGAGATTGGGTCAAAGTGATTTTTTACGGATTTTACCATTTCTCAGATCCTTCTCAATGAAACTGAATTCTGTTTAAAGGGTTGTGTAGGGGACATCTTAAGATGACTTCGCTGAAAAAATCTCGTTCCTAGAGCAAATCCTGTTATTTTTACAGCTGTCTAAAGTTGAGGTACGTTTTTGGCCAAAAATGACCTCTTGAAAAATCATTTTTCTAAATTTTTTGTTGGGATTGCTCGAAAACTACCCAAATGTTTGAAAATCTCCACTTCAAACATTGTAGCATGTCAATACGATTCCTTCGAACAAGAAACACTGTTGGATGACTTGTTTTTACCATATCGTTGTATTTGAGCATTATTTTAGTTTCATTTGACCCAATGTCACCCCCTCTAAGGGGTGAGATTGGGTTAATTTTCAAACTATTGGCATTTAAGATAGTGTTCATCAAAACCCACCATATTTTGGGAAAATTTTAGTTGACTACCTAAGAACAAATCTACGTTGAAAGATTTTCGATGTTATTTAAATTGTTTTTGTTATTAAGTAATTACGAGAGGTGTATCGTTTTTTGTCCCATAGTCACCCCACTGACGGTATTGGCAATTTGTGTAAACACAGAAACATAACAACAAATTCCTAAAAAAATACTTCAAAAGATGGAAGCCCATTATTTTGAATCAGACAGAAACATAAACAATTATCTTTTAAAAATAATCGAAAGCTCAACAACACTTGAAGATTCGAATGTTATTTTTTTGTAGAATTGTAGAACGTATAATTTATGATACTTCGATTCAACTGGAAATGGCAAAAAGCTAAAGATAACTGAATTTAAAATTTCATTTCTAATTTTGTTTTACTTTAAATGAAAGAATGCTTCAACACGATTGCTGTTAGAATTCTTTCAAAGAATTTAGAAAAAAATATCTAGGATTTTGTTTAAAAAAATATTCAAGCAAATTTGATTTTTAAATTTTGTATCAATGTTGATTTATCTAGTTGTCAGTATTAAACTAATTTATTAATTTGTTTTCAATAAAAAAATCAGTTTAATAAGATCTCACTTATTTTAAAAGAAATGTTTGGAGAGACAAATTCTTTCAACAATTTAGCAGTAACTTTAAACATCTTGGAATTATTTTATTGCAATTTAAATATTTTTTTCTATGTTTTCAAAACATAAAAAAGTTTAATTTTTTTATTGCATACGAATAGTGATTAGATTTTACTCTCATAAGTTTTCCGATAGCAGAAAATCATGTTTTATCTATAGGTAATTAACCATCTTACAAAAAAAAATAAGTGCAACAATTCGATTTTTTGGGTAAAATTTCTTTATGAATTTAGCTAAAAAATTAAAAATATTTACAACAAAACCATTGCCAATCTGAAATTGGAATCCTTTTTCAAATATTCAAATAATGTGACAAAATGAAACAGTTTTCATCAAATTAAATTAAGTTAAAATAAAAAAAAAATAAGTGCAACAATTCGATTTTTTGTGTAAAATTTCTTTATGAATTTAGCTAAAAAATTAAAAATATTTACAATAAAACCATTGCCAATCTGAAGTTGGAATCCTTTTTCAAATATTTAAATAATGTTACAAAATGAAACAGTTTTCATCATGTTTGAGAAACAAAAAATTGAAAAGATCATTTTATTCATAAAATTTTTTTTTAAAGGTATCCTTTATTTATTTTAAAAGATTAAAAAAGAAAAAAAAAGAAGATTTTTGATGTCTTAAATAGTATTTTCAATCTTAAATTTGTTAAATCAGTGAAATGAACCTTAAATTTAAAGTAATTTACAAAAGCAGAATTGAATGAATTTTATTTGAAAATTGTACAAAATATTACGCAAATATTCAAAAGTTAGTTAATTCAGCAAAGATTCAAGGTAGGCGTCACGACGCTCATGTAAACAAGCAAGATGATGGTTGCCATAAGAGCTTGAAGAAAAAGTTAATGTTTTATCAATTCTGTAACATTTTATATAGTGGACGAATCTTTTCGCACTCTTCGGCAAAGTTGTACCCTGGAACACGGACTATGTGCTCGAGAGGTTTTTGAAAAATGCAAAAAAACTTTAAGGTGCTCAAAACTGGCAAAAACCAAAACGCATCAATTTTATGGATTAAATCCCATTTAACTTCAAAATCAAAGCGCCAGGTCCTGTCGCAACCAATCATGCTCATATTTGGTATTCGGGCTCAGTACACCTACACAGCAAAAAATTTCCGTGTAAAATCGCATGTTAAAGCATGCACATCACCTTTGTGAGCAAAAGCATGTAATATGGGCAATTCTCCGCCAACTCACACAGCAGTTGCCCCGACCCCTCTTCGATTTGCGTGAAACTTTGTCCTAAGGGGTAACTTTTGTCCCTGATCACGAATCCGAGATCCGTTTTTTGATATCTCGTGACGGAGGGGCGGTACGACCCCTTCAATTTTTGAACATGCGAAAAAAGAGGTGTTTTTCAATAATTTGCAGCCTGAAACGGTGATGAGATAGAAATTTGGTGTCAAAGGGACTTTTATGTAAAATTAGACGCCCGATTTGATGGCGTACTTAGAATTCCGAAAAAACGCATTTTTCATCAAAAAAAAAAAAAAAAAACACTAAAAAAGTTTTAAAAATTCTCCCATTTTCCGTTACTCGACTGTAAACATTTTTGAAACATGTCATTTCATGGGAAATTTAATGTACTTTTTAATCTACATTGACCCAGAAGGGTACACAAAAAGCATGTACCCAAGAAAAAAAAAAAAAAGATTTCGAACACCCCAACAATATCATCAATCCGGTGAAAGTTATCTCCAGATTACCAAGTAGCTGTATGTTTTCCATACACCGTATTACAGTAAATGCAAAATACAACGTACGAGAAACTTATTGCTACATTGCCGTTGAATCAAGTAAAATAGGACGGTGAGATAGCCGAGATGGTTGGGGCGCGGACTTGGTAATCTGAATATGACTCTCGCCAGATTGATGTTATTTTTGGGGTTAGCAGACCTATTTTTTTTCTTTGGTACATGCTTTTTGTGTACACGTTTTCTTATACATTATTATATGCTTTTTCTCACGAAGGTGATGTGCACGCTTTTGCATGCGATTTTACCATCGGATTTTTTGCTGTGAAGTAATAAATAGCCCATTGTTAATACATCTGAAAAAAATGATTTAATAGCGGAAAACGGCAAAAGTGATGAGAATTGGCCAAACGGTTTAGAGTGATTAAAATGGGTATATTTCCCCTATAAATATATATTTTTGTGGAATGGATTCCACTTGATGTAGCAAATATCTTCTAGTTCTACACGGATAGAAATCCTGTAAGCAAATCCGGCAACTCTGTGTTGTTGAATTCGAGAACATGGACATGTTTTCAAAATCGTTAACATTTTTCTCGATTTCGCTGCACATGTTTTCAAAATCGAATAAAAAATGTTGACGATTTGGAAAACATTCGCTTACAAGATTTCTATTCGTGTAGTGTTACGTCCAAGGCAGATTTCAGTATTTTTTATTCATTAGAACCGTGCAACCATCACTAAAACTCGGTGAGCTTCTGAAGGTTTGATTGCAATAAATACCACTCAGAATCGTCTAAGCTTTTTCATCACCATCAGCATCTGTATCGTTGACGCATTCTAGAAATGATGCCTCCGGATGGTAATTTTTCCCGCTCATCACTCTTGTTGGCCGTGGGCCATTGTGGGCGTCAGCGTCGTCGTCGTCGTCGTTTGTCCGCACTCCAGAATCCATCCTGTTGCTGCTGTACACTGATGATGGCGCGCACAGGAAAGATTGACAGCCCCAAGACCCGGGGATGCGTGTGTGATAATAAGGTCGGTCCTCGTCAATGGCGTAACGAGGCGCAGCTGATGGGTGTTTAATTGTACTGACGCGTTTTTTTTTTTCTTTGCGGAACATTAGTCCTCGATGATGGATTGTGCCGTTTTGGGACCCGGGAGATGGATGGTTTTGGACAGAACATTTTTAAAGAGATCTCCTCTGTAGATTTAGAAATGCGTTGTTGGTTTTAACAAGCATTGCTTATACCCACTTCAACGAATCAGTTTTGCTGTTAACTTTTGCACAGTAGGTCTGGCCAAGTTTAAATAACGACATCATTTTGGAGGCTGTGGGGTGATAAATACGTAACGGTGATTTCCATTCTGCTCCCCAGCATTATTTGTCACAGGGCAAACACATTGTTTTTGTGAGAGATATTACTTTCTAAGATAAGATAAGGGTACACACACCGGACGCTGAGTGTTCTTCTAAAAGGGGAAGCTCTTCTTGTACCGTCGTGTTTTCTGGCTCACATTCATTACGGTCATTGATACTCACCCCTATAAAATGGGGCCCTCGTTTATGGCACCGATATCAGTCGCACAGGTGAATCTCGTGAAAGTAGTCATAAATTAGTTATTCTACGCAATCGCAAGTGATTTCAACTTGTTATAAATGAAGACCCTCGCGTTGACCGTTGTTCTGTTCAGCTTGGGAGCGCTGGTGTTCACCCAGAGCCACCACTACCAGTGGGGCTTCCGGGGGCCGTACGATGTCCTGCTCAACCGGACCATTGCCATCAAGTCGTCGTCGATGCTGCAGGTCAAGACGATGGATCTGTACTACCCGTTGAAGGTGAGTCTTGGGCGCTCTTGGATATCACCCGAACAAGTCTGATGCGGTTCATTTGCTTTCTCCAGGGTCAGCTCGGTCGTAACATCACGTTCATGAACGTCACGGACCAGTACATCAACGGGAAGGGCGGTTACGCCAGTCTGTTGGCCGGTGGCGTCGGATTCAATAACACCAAGATTCATTTGAAGTCCCAGCGGGGCAACGGATTCAGCTTTATCGTGGAAATTTATGGCCGCTAATTTAGAGAAAGACTGCGAAAAACAATTAGGATGTATCGCGAGTTAGGGCGGAGGGATTTGTTGTGAGATTAGGTGTGCATGGTACCTGGTGTGTGAGAATGAGGCCGAATTGAGTCAACAGAGCTGACGGTGCTTCCGAGGAAGGTTTCCGGTAGCTGGTGGTGATAACGGAGTCTACGAGTCTTTGTGTTGTAATAAAAATCAGTTATTTATGATGATGTCCAAATCTGAAGCAATAATGTTTCAGAAAATTAAATAAAATGGCTTCACAAAAGTTTACCAATCTTGTTCAGTCCAATTTCAATGAAAATGTTGTATTCAGATCAAACAATTCGAATTCCTGACCTAGTAATTATTTAAATTGAAAGGAAATAAATATAGAGACAACCTTGACTAGAGTTGACAAAACAATAAATAAACCACAATTCGATGCCTCTGTGCTCTCTTGTGCTAGCTAGGTAGAAAAACCAGCCAGCTTAGTACAAGAAAGCACAGAGGCATCGAATGATGTACCTTTTCCAGCTATGCAACATGATGCCTACAGTTTCGCTTATCAAACCGCTTTCCCACTGTAAACAGTTGCAGATTACAACAATCTACCAACCTCCATCCCCACCTCACAGCAGACGACAGCTCATCATAGCGAAATATATTTATTCCAGGAAGAGAAACAAACTGCGACTCATCACCGGTTGTGTTCTTCAGAATTGAACACGGACTTGTCCCACGGTCATGTAGGGGGAGAGTAGCTATTTTAGATCTCCCTTCAAAATTTTCAAAAAAAATCTAAAATATCCGTTTTCATATTTGATTTAAGTGATCATAAAACACTAAAATGCATTTTTAATGCAAGTATCAGATGTCTCAAAAATAATAATAATAATAAAATGTTAATCCCCCAGCAATAAAATCATTAAATATTTAAAAAAAAAAATAATCAAAAAATTGCCCAAAAGATTGTTAATCGTTGAGGAAACATTGTTCAACGTTTATATTTGCATTTTTATTCAATTTAGTCCCCCCAATATTGGATTGCTTTGGATTTGTTTCAGATAGAATAGACACAGAACAACAAAAATAATGCATCTTTTCCCATATTTCAAACCTGTGCATTTAAATCTGCTGTCCCTTTTCAGACTGCAGTTCCGATTCGCTCCAGTCGACGGTTCCTGGAAAAAAAAAACATATTTTTATGAGTTATTTTTTGTTCAAAATATTGGCTTGCAATTTAAAATTCTCCTTTTATCATGAAAAATCTTGTAAAGCCGTCTAGGCAGTTATGACCTGGGTGCTGAAAAGACAGATAGCGTAACGTCATTTTCGAATGCTCCCCAATACTCCAGCTGCACTAAAACTGTAAACATAAACAAAGTAGAAGGCTGTGTTCAAGCTAAAGCGTGACTTATCTTTTGCTGCTCAAGTGAATGCTTCAATTAATTAGGTATTGTTTTTTTTACATTTTGTGTGTGTTGATGTACAGTGAAAAAAAAAAAAAACGTTGAGTGCCCAAAAGAGGCCTATTTAATTCTCGCTGGACGGTGAAATGCGTCGGAAATAAATGGTAAATGGGTTTCCCATAAACATTTTTTATTCAAAGTTTCTGTTAATAAGGCTTTCAAGGCTTTTAAGGTGAAAAAATATAATTTAACCCAAAAATGACGAACTTCTCGTCACAGTGACCTGATGCAAATAATGATCAAGCTCGAGCTGTCACAGCCCTGCCCTGTTAGCTGACATATTGGGCGATCAGTAAAAGAAAAAAAACAGCTGGAAGTCGCAGGATATAAATCTTTTGCTTGAAAGAAATAGGAAATTTAATGCAATCAAACGCCCAATTGTCTTGTAAACATACTTTGAATCTGTTGTTAGTTTCAATTTTAAATTCAAGATGGCGGTGATTCCAAACTTCGGATAATCGAGTATAAGATGGATATTTTTATCCTCATATCCATCTTATACTCGATTATCCGAAGTTTGGAATCACCGCGCAATCATGGCGCAATTTTCTGGTGCCAGACTGAGTTTAGATATTTGAATGGGATTTCTTACTAGCAAGTAATTTTTCAGAATTTGGTCTATTGGCGTCGAAAAACTTCGCTGCACAAGACAGCTTATCCGTTGTAGATGTACATCATCATCAGCTCACCGAGAGCTTGGAAACGTTCTGCCCGGTTTCGGCTGGCACAAAAGCGCGTGAGCATCTCTCCAGCAAGGGCGAAACACTCAGGGGGAGAACTGAGGGTTTTTTTTTCCATTTTTGGTTAATATTTTCTTAAAACTGTTAATTTAGTTTAAATATTAAAAAAAAGTAAGTTAAGAATTATGCTCAAAACACATTTTTTGTACAATTCCCGAGATAATTTTTTTTTCAATCGATTTAAGAAAATTGTCAAAAGGCATTTTTTTCTAAACTTCTTGAGATTGGTTATTTTCTTAAGGTGATCTGAATTAAAACAATTAAAATTTTGTTTGGTTAAATTTTTTATGTGTGTAGTGTGCTACAATGTTTTTCGAAAAAAAGATTGATTTTCTGTGGTTGTGACAAATGGTTTTGAAAACAGCAATCATAGATCGCCTTGAACGAAGACTATTTATACTACTAGAATAAATTATAGTTTCAAAATTAAGTACTCTTACCCTCTTTCCCATCTTCAACCACACCTGCAAAGGCATAATCCATTTCCTTTGTCACCGTTTTGCATCGCGTTTCATTTGTCTGGTTGACTTCCGTTTTGTGCAGTTTACTCCCTGTTTGTTTGCCGCACAAAAGAAGATATCTTTTTTCTAGAAATGAGAATACCCACCTCAACAAATGAGCCAAATTGGTCCATCTGACAAGAAACCACTCGATTGCTCCAGGTGCGCTAGCAAAATTTATTCATAAAGCTCACCTTTCTCAAGCTTCATAATTTTAGCGTTGTCAAAATTGGTGTCAACTCGCCAAAATTTGAAGTCATCTTTGCTCACCAGGGTCGTCATCATGTGTGCGATGTAATTTAAAGCGCCATGACCGTCCAAAATTTGCCATCGCAGGTGGCCCTGGGATGGTTGGAATAATTCTTCCTCCTGACAAGCAGAGTATGCGACGAAATATCACGCAGCATGTAAACAAGACTCTCACTTGAGCATAATTAATGATTTTAGCTCTAGTGTGTGTTTGCGTGGATAAAGGTTGACCACGTGCATGCCGACGCAAACAATAGGATGGTTTATTGTTGCACGTGTGGTGATACATTGTGACACTGACTGCCAATTAGTGCTCGGGAAAAGAAACGTGATGCTCGCGACATTTGACAATTTTGATGATCATAGAAGAATTAATAGAATAATTTAAGCTTATGGAAACTACTTATGGAAAAAAATGAATTATCGCAAACCATAATATTCAACCATTTCATTACATATTCCACACCAGTCATCCAAGACCAACCATAACATCTCATCTAACAAACCATTTCATGAGATGATGGGGCTCCACCAGGCGGCTCCATGAACCTATCGGTGGAAAAGAAGGGACAAAAAATGCTGGTCAGGAAATCAAGTAACGCCATGCTGCCAACAGACAGTTGGCCATTATTGCACTGGAAGATTCTTCAAGACATAACTACTTTCTTTTACTTCCGCGATGGACTTAACCCTCTTTTATCGTATAATTTGCTTTATTTTTTGAATTAATTTTGTATGTTCGACATTTTAGTAAAAAAAAAGTGAAATCAGATAGTTTTAATTACAAAATTGTTACAAAAATACTGTTAAAAGTATGGTCCAAGAGGGTTAACGTCAAGTACAGCAGAAGTACCCGGCCCTGGAAAACAATTAGCAAACTTAATTGAAAGTGTAATTGACAATTATGCACCCACTTTTTGTGTGTGCAACATTGGGGTTCAATCTCGGCGGCAGCCGGCGCTAAATACGTCACACAACGCGGTCACGGGATAATAGGGACAAGAACTGGATTCTTTTTTTTTTGCAATCCTTTCTTGCATCTGAACGGTTGTTCTCCATAATTGAGTGGAGTCACAGTAGGCGTTGATTCGTGAAATGCAATTATGTGGGCTACAATGGGTCGGGTTCAGTGAGTTTTAATGATCGTTTAACAAGTCGTTTAATGAACTGAGAGCGTTTAGAAGGGTATTTTTAGGTGCTGAGAATATTTTCTTTCGATTTGTTTTTTTGTTCAGTTAAATTTTCTCCTCTTGATTCATCAATTTGATGAATTCATTCACGAGAAAACTATTTCATTCATAAATTGTGGATATTCCACTTGATTTAGATAACTCACTAAATTAAGAAGAATTTGAATTAAAAAAAGTTCAAGATGGTATGTCAGAGACATAACCGAAAGACATAGGACCAAACAATTTGAATGTGTTTTTGGATTGCTAGTGAAATCTGAAATAAGATTATTTTATTTTGTTTCATAGATTTGTCGGCAAAATTGTCATAAATGTTCTCCCAAGGTGAACCTTCCATGAGGGCACCGGCAACTCCAGGTTGTGGCCACTACGGTCGAAATGTCAATTTTCATGTTCAGTATCAAAAACCATGAATTTTGATACCCATATTGCCACAACTCGTATGGTTCTGTTAAAGACCCTCCGGGCCCCGGGGAAACCTGCTTTGAGATCACCGGTCACTCAAGGTTGTGGCCACTACTGTCGAAATGGTCATTATTATGTTCAGTATCAAAAACCATGAATTTTGATACCCATATTGCCACAACTCGTATGTTTCTGTAAATGTCCCCACAGGCCCCGGGGGAACCTTCTTTGAGGGCACCGGCCACTCCAGGTTGTGGCCATTTCTGTCGAAATGGCCATTATTATGTTCAGTATCAAAAACCATGAATTTTGATACCCATATTGCCACAACTCGTATGTTTCTGTAAATGTCCCCCCAGGCCTCGGGGGAACCTTCTTTGAGGGCACCGGCCACTCCAGGTTGTGGCCACTTCTGTCGAAATGGCCATTATTATGTTCAGTATCAAAAACCATGAATTTTGATACCCATACTGCCCCAACTCGTATGTTTCTGTAAATGTCCCCCCAGGCCCCGGGGGAACCTTCTTTGAGGGCACCGGCCACTCCAGGTTGTGGCCATTTCTGTCGAAATGGCCATTATTATGTTCAGTATCAAAAACCATGAATTTTGATACCCATATTGCCACAACTCGTATGTTTCTGTAAATGTCCCCCCAGGCCTCGGGGGAACCTTCTTTGAGGGCACCGGCCACTCCAGATTGTGGCCACTACTGTCGAAATGGCCATTATTATGTTCAGTATCAAAAACCATGAATTTTGATACCCATATTGCCACAACTCGTATGTTTCTGTAAATGTCCCCCCAGGCCCCGGGGGAACCTTCTTTGAGGGCACCGGCCACTCCAGGTTGTGGCCACTTCTGTCGAAATGGCCATTATTATGTTCAGTATCAAAAACCATGAATTTTGATACCCATACTGCCCCAACTCGTATGTTTCTGTAAATGTCCCCCCAGGCCCCGGGGGAACCTTCTTTGAGGGCACCGGCCACTCCAGGTTGTGGCCATTTCTGTCGAAATGGCCATTATTATGTTCAGTATCAAAAACCATGAATTTTGATACCCATATTGCCACAACTCGTATGTTTCTGTAAATGTCCCCCCAGGCCTCGGGGGAACCTTCTTTGAGGGCACCGGCCACTCCAGATTGTGGCCACTACTGTCGAAATGGCCATTATTATGTTCAGTATCAAAAACCATGAATTTTGATACCCATATTGCCACAACTCGTATGGTTCTGTTAAAGACCCTCCGGGCCCCGGGGAAACCTGCTTTGAGATCACCGGTCACTCAAGGTTGTGGCCACTACTGTCGAAATGGTCATTATTATGTTCAGTATCAAAAACCATGAATTTTGATACCCATATTGCCACAACTCGTATGTTTCTGTAAATGTCCCCCCAGGCCCCGGGGGAACCTTCTTTGAGGGCACCGGACACTCCAGGTCGTGGCCACTACTGTCGAAATGGCCATTATTATGTTCAGTTTCAAAAACCATGAATTTTGATACCCATATTGCCACAACTCGTATGTTTCTGTAAATGTCCCCCCAGGCCCCGGGGGAACCTTCTTTGAGGGCACCGGCCACTCCAGGTTGTGGCCACTTCTGTCGAAATGGCCATTATTATGTTCAGTATCAAAAACCATGAATTTTGATACCCATACTGCCCCAACTCGTATGTTTCTGTAAATGTCCCCCCAGGCCCCGGGGGAACCTTCTTTGAGGGCACCGGCCACTCCAGGTTGTGGCCATTTCTGTCGAAATGGCCATTATTATGTTCAGTATCAAAAACCATGAATTTTGATACCCATATTGCCACAACTCGTATGTTTCTGTAAATGTCCCCCCCCCCCCGCCACCCCTCCGTCCCGAGGGAACCTGCTTCGAGGGCACCGGCCACTCCAGGTTTTTTCCACCACTGTCGAATTGGCCATTTTTCATGAGAACCGCCGCATCATAGCGACTTCCATCGGTCCGCTTCGCTCAAATTTCCTCCTTCTGCTGCTGGTGGTTCTTCCTTCGGGTTGCTGGTCCTCTTCTTCTATTGGCCGCTGCTGCTGCTGCTGCTCCGCGCCGGCCCGACGTGCACAGTTCGAGTGCTCGTTCCAAAGTGTCTTGCTCTGTGAAATTTTCTGCTTAAATAGCGGCACAGCCGGAGAACAGTACAAAAGGGCGCGGCCTCGAATGCATACGCTCGCTCTGATTGGTCATCTGTCCGATTTGTACTGAAAAATTACTCATTTTGATTGCATGTTTTAAGTGCTTTAACTATGTTTAGTCAGACTATCTATGTAGTTAAACAATAGCTGAAGTCTTCCTCTTTCGATTGGTGGTCCAACCATCTGGATTGATTCACAGGGAAAAAAGATATAAGCGTTCAAAATGTCCCCTTTTTTAACGCTTAAAAGTGACGCTTTGGATCGAATTTCTGAACTGGCCCCCCAATATAGTAAGTAGAGACATAGTCCTATGTCAAAACATGGTGCAGTTTGTGGAGTCTACGAAAAAGTTGTTTCAATTGAAAAGAGGAAACGATTCCTAAGTAACCAATCAGCACTTAAAGTTGTGATTGTTCAGCACTAACAGCGCTTTACCTGCAGTGAATAACAGCTGAAATGTTTTGGAAATTGCTGGAAATGCGCTTTTACAACTGATTTGCAGCAGAATTTGGACTTTATATTTCTGTTTTACAGCTGGGCCCCTTCTGTTGTTGATCCGGCCCTGCAAAACGTAAAAAAAAATACGAGATGCAAAAATGTTGTTATCTCTTTCTCTCTCCTCCTCCTACCCCAGTTCTATTTTCGGTTTGTTTATGTCTACTTTACCGAGACAGCTAATGGGAGGAAACTAGAGACCCTAAATAGGGAGACTGGTCTAAGCTTGCTAAATCGATCTGGCAACGTATGTTTTGAGCTTGGCAACACTGATAAAATTTGCTGGGCGTAAAGGCAAATGCTCGTTTGGATACGTCAAACTCGCGTCTGTTTGGGTACGTCAAATTCACTTCGTCCAGTCTCCTTATTTAGGATCTCTAGAGGAAACCGCTGGGAGGAGGAACAATTTATTTGATCACGCAGAAAAATATTTTGTAGAATCAGCCTGTACGAGGTTTGATTCAACAATTTTTTTGTTGAATATAATCAACGCCGATTTTGCGTTGAAACAAACCTCGATTTTTTTAATTCCACAAAAATCTTTTGTTGTTTTGAAACAGTTGCTTTGACGTTTAGCGTTGATTCAACAAAAATCTTGATTTTCAAATCAACAAAACGTTTTGTTGATTCAAATTTGCCTTATTTTTCTGCGTGATGAAATGCTTGGTGTTGGAGACTTGATGCCAGGAACGGGTTGTTGATGTTTTCGTTGATAGAACCATGCACCCTTGCCGTCACGCCTAAATAAGCGGTGGGATCCGGGCATAGATTCAGTAGTATATATAAGTTGCATGTCACACTGGAATAAGCTATCTTTTTCTCGAGACTAATTGATCGTAATAAAGAAGCCAAGAGAACGTATCGGAACAGATTCATGTGTTTGCAACCCTGGAACAGCATGCTCAACTCTCAACGGAGAACCATTTCAAAATTATTGGTTGAATGTAATTACCCAGGGATCACAAAGAAATTGTGGTTATTACACGTTGGAATCCCTTGGTAAACATCGGCAATTGCTGTTAGCATTTGATGCCAAAGTGGACCAAAAAGTGCCAACCTCTCCATCCAGCAAAAGTGATTTTTGATGGGTTGTTCCCTTTATATTTTGCTACACCGCAATTTACATCAACAGCTTAAACATAGTTTTAACCATGTAAAACAGGCCTGCCCAACGTCCGGCCCGCGGGCCGGATCCGGCCCTTGAAGCCATTTCATCCGGCCCGTGACGGCTTTTCAAAATAATTCTATGACCGGCCCTTAAGACTGTTTATAAAATATTAAATAAATACATTGATTGTCTGAATTTAAAAAAAATAATCTTAAGATCAAATTTTATAACATTATAACAACATTCTTCATGTTTGAATTTAATTCTTGTAATTTAGATAGATTATTTACAATAATCTTAAGATCAAATTTTATAACATTATAACAACATTCTTCATGTTTGAATTTAATTCTTGTAATTTAGATAGATATTTCCAAACTGAAAAATTTTGCAATAAAACAAAATGATCCATTTCGTAAAATTGTGAAATTTATGAAAAAACTTGGATTGTTGTCCAACAATGTACAAAAAGACACTAAATTTTAATTTCTTTCGGTTTTTACTGTGTTTACTTCAAATCGATTTTTTTCTATTTTCTATATTTTTAAATAAATAAGTAAGCAAAAGCTAATGATTTTTTCCAGAACAACTTTTCGGTGATAAAGTTTATAATATTTATAATTAATGTAGCTAAAAAAGGCAAATTATTCATACTGAGAATAGATCGCGGCCAATATTTTAAAAATATAAACATAATGTCTCAATGGGGCATGAAATAATAGAGCAAAAATATATTTTTTCATTAACCTTGAATTTGGAAAATAACAAATTAAAAATGATTTAGTACATATTTTTTACACGTTTTAAATTCAGCTTGTGTTTAAAATCATTTTAAAATATTTTTTTTAAATATTTGAATAATGGTTCACGAAAACGCAAAAATGTTTGTTTTTTTTTTAACAGGGATATTCGAATCCAAATTTCTTTTGAATAAATTTTATCATGTCTCATTGATTTTTTATATCGTAGTGTTGAGCAAATTAAACTTAAAAAATTGCAACGACCGTTGAAATTTGAATGTTTTTTTTTTTTCAAATAAAAATTGCAATCTTTCAAAACAATTACTTTACAATTTTAAACAAACAAAAATTAAATAACTCAAATAAACTCATTTTTGAATGTTATCCTTGTTTTTCATTCTTAAAATCAAGATTTAGGAATCTTATTTGTTTTTTGTTTGTTTTCTTTAAAAGAACCCAATAATAAAAATTGAACAAAAATGTGTTAACTTCTTCAACTTTTATCAAATATTAGTTCCGGCCCGCCACTGCTTCAGAAACATCAGATCTGGCCCGCAGGGCTAAAAGGTTGGGCACCCCTGCTCTAGGATTAGCAGTTTTAGAGGTTACTTGGGTTGGTTTTATGAATATTAGGGTGGTTCACGTACGGGAAAAGTTTTCTTGTAACTTTTGTCTTTTACTAGCGAATTTACTTAAAACAGCAGAAAAATCTCAAAAATCAATCCATCCTTTATGGGAAATTCATTTTGAACTTATTGAGCAAAAATCAGAAAAATGATTGAGAAAGAAAAAAACAACAACGCGTTAACACGTAGCATTATGTGTGGGACAAACTTTCCCCACTGTTTCTTTTTTGCTTAACATGGGCAGTAAAAAATGAATTTATTTTGCCCAAAAATAAAAACTTGTTGACAATTTGACAGACGCCTAACTTAGGCGTTTCAAGGAGAATTTTAGAGTTGACATACGCCAAATTTGAACGTTTCAAACAAATTTTCAAAAGAATCTAGATTTTTTTTTTGTTGGTGAACCATATCCATTTGAACTACTTTCAAACTTAATTTTTTTTACCGTCCACCGAATTTTCAACTGCTGAACAGTTCGGTAAACTGAAAATAACCGAATTCGGTAAAATGTTGTTCCTTTTGACGGATGGTTTACCGATCTTGTCTTTACAGATTTTTCAACTACCGAATTCGGTAAAAAAAAAATCTAGATGTGTTTAGTACAAACAGCGGCCACGCACTGCCAAAAGGTACAAGGTACCTTTCCGAGAAAAAAAACCTCTAGAAATGGTATTGATTTATGGTTTCATGTTTCAGTCAATCAATCCTTCTATAATCCACTTTTTTTCATTGTATTTTTTTTATTTCTGTACGGACAAGTTTTTTTTTTTCATACCATCATCGCACACTTCAAGGGCTGTTTTTTAATTGATCTTTTTTTTTGTTAACATAACACTAATGATTTATAAATATTTTGATCCTGATTATAGGATATTTGTTCAAACATTTCAATAATAGAAACTTTTTTACACGTAACAATAAATAAACTGTGGGAAAATTGTTATTTTGTGTTTTTTAATATATGAATCACGAAAATGTAAAACAAAACACTCATAGAAGCATTTTTTGTTATACTAATTGATATACAGTTGATTTCAACTTTTCGCTATGTGTCAATATTGCTCCATCTGTCAATTAATTTTTCATTCCCTTCAAATTGCATGCTTGGATTTTTTCGTTCTATAATTTGGTATTACCCACTCTCGGTGGTCCCGTCAATATTGACACAGAGGGAGTCCACTGAAACTTAATTTCATTTTTTAAATCATCAATTTTCCACATTTGTCCCCAAGCTTCTGCGATAGACAATATTCTATTTTTTATTGTAACACAATATTGTGTTTTTTCATAGTTACAGCATAAACATTTGTGTTGACAGTTAGAAGTGACTTGAGGTTAAAAAATGCAAAGCATGTTGAAATACGTCAGATATTAAGGCTTGTTTACTGTCCATCATTGAAAAAAAAAAAAAAAAACAAACAAACAAACAAACAAACAAACAGATACTATCCACTTTTGGCGAAATCAAGATTATCCCGCCAAGTGGTCGAGACGGTCCTATGCATCTTCTGAAACTTGAATTTAACGGAAATATTGTTTGGTTTTGGCAGCAGATGCAAAAAACCAAACGACTAATATCCCATTCCCCTTTGAAATTGCCATGACGAAGATTTGCTGACAAATCTAAAAATTCGTTTTTTCTCGGAAAACTTGATTTGGCATAATAGCCGTATCTTTAATAATGGGCAGTTTATAGAGAATTTAAATTACGTGGGCCACCATGCGCCTCCTCACGTTATGGTATTGAACATTGAATTGAACATAGGTATTATAAATCAGGATGGAGATGGTGGATTAAGTTAGTTTTGACTAGCAAGTTCAGATTTTATATTTATCAATACTTTTTCATGCACTGGTATAATTGTTTACCAATTACAACAACAATCCTTAATAAAACATTTCATACTATCTCCTGCAATGTGTCCAAATAACACAAGTAACATGACGTACGAAGCCATGCTTCGTCACACGTCATGTCACTCACGATTTTATGACCCCATCAAAGGAACTTGGAAGCATCACCCCCGACAGGACATTGCCCTGTTGCTTTCCACCCACTAAGATCATCGCGAAGTGCTACCACACATGGCATACCTTGATGAGTGTTGTTGTTGAACAGTTGTTCTCAACAACTTTTATAGCTGTTTGGCTTCATGTGCTTTAATAAAATCAATAAAATTGAAGAAACTTTTCTAACTTTACATTCTTTAATGTTTTCCTTCCAGAACCCCCCAAAATGTACCTCCGGACCTCCCCCGTCATGATGGTCAGCTCGGTGGCGATGGTGCTGTGCATGGCCTGCGCTGCGTATGGTTCCCCAGCTCCATCCAGTTCTGGATCGTCGGATTTGTTACGGGCGGCGGCAGCATCCTCCGGTGGCGGTGAATCCGGCTTGGACGGCCGGGGGCAGCGGGAAATCTCCGCGTCCACGTTTCAGCACCTGTTGGCCGTCCGGTCGCCCAAGT
Organism: Culex quinquefasciatus; assembly: GCF_015732765.1. Classification (NCBI taxonomy): domain Eukaryota; kingdom Metazoa; phylum Arthropoda; class Insecta; order Diptera; family Culicidae; genus Culex; species Culex quinquefasciatus. Next base: position 29,170,583 of record NC_051861.1, on the reverse strand, counting down.
ACAACTTTGGCCTCGGCAAGCGGAGATACGTGATCGAGAATGCGCCCGGCGCGAAGCGGTTACCCCAGTACAACTTTGGGCTGGGCAAGCGAGGGAGGTGAGTTGAACCACCAAGCGTCTCCATTCATTACATTTTTTTGGGGAAAATTTTTGAAGTATTTTGGAGAAATCTTTTTAACCAGTATCCAATTTTTGAATTTTCACCGCATTTTTTTTTATCTACAGGATGGACTTGTTCGACTACGAAGAGGACAGCATCCCGGACTGGAAGGACGACTACCAGACGCTGTTAGGAAACGACATCGAAGAATACGACCAGGACCAGGACAAATCTGCGGAAAAACGAGCGTCAGGTAGATTTCATTTTGACCAAGTTCGAGATGTATGATACTAATAAGTTCTATTTCCAGGACGGTACCACTTTGGTCTGGGAAAGAGACGAAATTACGACTTTGGACTGGGCAAACGATCCTACCAGCAAGGTGAGAAGCGACTTCCGAACCGGTACAACTTTGGCCTCGGACGGCGTTAATCTCCTGGAACCGAATTGACGACACTGGCTAATCCCGGAAAACCTCGAAACAAAAATGCGCCAAACATGAACGGATGAAAAAAAAAGAGCCACAAACACAAGCAAATTAGGAGAAGACAGCACGACCACCATCACCAGCGCTGCGCAACAGAAGGATGCGAAAATATGCCCCCAAAACCAAATTTTAAGAAAAACTTATTACAACTCTATTGCCATTGTCTAGAAGGTTTGTTTTTAAAAGTAATTCATTTTCTTTGTTGTTTGAGAGATAAAAACTAAACATTACAATTACAATCTATTCGACATTCTAATCTATCGTAACTGTGCCACACTAATCAAAAAAAGTAAAATTGTTATCTAAGAAAAGGAGACGTGTGCTAATGTGCCAAATACTATACCTTAAAAAAGCAACTGGAAAAAGACGAGTATGTTAAATATTAAAAGTAAAAAAAAGTGTTATCACTCGTTGGAGCAATGAAACCAAAATGTCGATTGTCTGTAAATTTTAAACAACCTTAAAAAATCAAAACGCAATGTACTGAAAAATGGCTAGCAAATGCTGCATGAACGAAGAAAAAACAGTGAGCCCAGGAATTGTAAATAGGCAGAACAGCAGAAATAAAAAAAATCATTTTAACTTCAACACCTCTAAAGTTCTATCGTACATCAATCCCGGTTTTTCGTTAAAAAAAAGAAACAACATCGAGCAATCGCATTTTCACACGATGCGAGAATGATTAACCAACACTTTTCTGGATGCCAAAGTCTGGGTCAATCGTTCCCACCTCCATTTACAGAAATCACCGAACGCAGAAGAAAGAGGCCCCTCAATGTGTGTACCCAAGCAAATTATACAAGAGCTCTTAGCTTACTGTTCGTGTTTATTTTTGTTTAAAAGGCAGTATTTTTCCAACCAAAAAAGCAACAAAAATACAAGAGATTACCCCATAAAAGAAAATCACATTTTGAATCGATGTATACAAACGACATACAAAAGCATACACACTCTAAGTATCAATTACAAAAAAAGAGTAAAAAAAATATTGTATAAAAGGAAATTCTACCATCTAAACTGGAGAGAAAAATAAAGGCAGAGGCTACTCTGAAAAAGCAAGTCAGCCAAGAGTTTTAATTTGGATTTTTTGATTTCGCATATAAAAATTATTCACTTGGTATGAAGTCGGCAAACAATCACTTGAATTTGACCTATTTTAGATTGCTGATCTTTAATATTACCTCCAGATTAATTGAATTGATTTTTTTATTCGACTTCAAATTGATTTCAAATTGACCCATAGCCCTGTGGTAACGCATCCGCCTTGTTAGCGGTAGGTCGGGGCTCAAATCCCGGCTCGAACCAACACAACTGGTTTCCCCTTCTAAATTCGATTGCTTAGTAAAATAATCAAATATTCGGATTCTACTTTTGTTGAATTCTTACCATTCATAATTTTCGTTTGGAGAGACTTTAGAAAATTATTTTGATATTTAAATTATAAAGTCTTTCAGATGTTAAACTGGAAAACTGAACTCATACATAAATTGCAATGAATATTTTGTGTTAGGGGATAATATTTTGTTCAAATATTGTTAATTCTCAAAGTAACTTTCCTCTACACATTAATACTAATAAACATATTTTTTCATTTATTGCAAGCAGATTTTGGAGTACCGTGAAATTTCAATGATTAAGCCGCGAAAAATCACTACCTATCACGATACCTCAGGAAAGACGACTTTCGCGGTTTCTTAACTAGATGTATAATACAGATTTCTACGGAATTGAAGTGAGCAGTTCTCTACGGAATTGGTCTTCATTCTTTAATTTTAATTTTTGTATTTTTTGATCAGGCTGAAACTTTTTTGGAGCCTTCGGTATGCCCTGAGAAGCCATTTTGCATCATAAGTTCGTTCATATAATTTTCCATACAAATTTGACAGCTGTTCATACAAAAAATGATAAGTGAAAATTCAAAAATCTGTATCTTTTGAAGGAATTTTTTGATCGATTTGGTGTCTTCGGCAAAGTTGTAGGTATGGATATGGACTACACTGAAAAAAATTATACACAGTAAAAAAAAGTTTGGTGATTTTTAGTTTCACGTTTTGTCAATTAAACTTGGTTTGCAAAAAAACACTATTTTTAACAATTTTTATTTGTTGTTATGTTTTAGAGGACATGCCAACTTTTCAAAAAAATCTAGAATGGGCAAAAAATCTTTGATCGAGTTATGATTTTTTTAACTACTCAAGAAAAAGTACAATTCTGGAGTTTTTTTTTGAAAAGGACCAATAAACCAAATTTCCAGTTTTTGCTTTTTGGGTGTTTTTAGAACCGCCTTGATTCAGGGGTATTAAAAAACACCCAAAAAGCAAAAACTGAAAATTTGGTTTATTGGTCCTTTTCAAAAAAAAAAAACTCCAGAGTTCCTGCACAGACTGGGGAAAATAATCCACCTACTTGTATTTTGAAAAATAATAAAACTATATTTTATATTAAAAAAAAATATTGCCATGCAAAGTTTAAAAAACAGGAAAATTGATGTTTTCTAAGTCTCACCAAAACAACCCACCATTTTCTAATATCGATATCTCAGCAATTAATGGTCCGATTTACAATGTTAAAATATGAAACATTCGTGAAATTTTTCGATCTTTTCGAAAATAATATTTTAAAATCAAGACTAACATTTTAAAAGGACCAAACATTCAATACTACGCCCTTTTTTACCGTGTATCATTTTTTTTTCAGTGTAGTCCATATCCATACCTACAACTTTGCCGAAGACACCAAATCGATCAAAAAATTCCTTCAAAAGATACCGATTTTTGAATTTTCACATATCATTTTTGTATGGACAGCTGCCAAATTTGTATGGCTTCTTTGGGAATACCGAAGGCACCAAAAAAGTTTCAGCCGGATTAAAAAATACAAAAAAAAAAATCGAATGACGAAAATCTCAGAGAATTGCTCAAGTGGGGTCATTCTCCGCCAACTCACACAGCAGTTGCCCCGATCCCTCTTCGACTTGCGTGAACTTTGTCCTAAGGAGTAACTTTTGTCCCTGATCTCTTATCCGAGGTTCGTTTTTAGATATCTCGTGACGGAGGGGCGGAACGACTCCTATCACTTTTGAACATGTGAAAAAGAGGTGTTTTTTCAATAAATTGCAGCCTTCAACGGTGATGAGATGAAATTTGGTGTCAAAGGGACTTTTTTGTAAAACTGAACGCCCGTTTTGATGGCGTACTCAAAATTCCGAAAAAATGTAATTTCCATCGAAAAATACACTAAAAAAGTTTTAAAAACTCTTCTTTTGTGCGATTCTCAAATGTAATTTTTTGGAACATGTAATTTTAAGGGAATTTTAATGTACTTTTCGAATCTATATTATATTATTTTTGCTAACATTGCAGGGTTATTTTTTAGAATGTAAGAATGTTCTACAAAGTTGTAGAGCTGACTATTACACAAAAAAAATCTGATATATAAACATAAACATGTCGAGTTATCACCGTATCCAACCGTAACGTTTATAGCGTCAGTAGGATCGTTACGATTAACATATCATTTCACAATCTAGATCGAGATGATTCAAAGGATTATAACATGTAATTTGGTTTTTTATGATTCTACGTTGTTTTATTTATTCAGTTAGCGGCTGATAAAATAGTTTTGACTAGAAAACAAACTCAACAAACTTCACCAAGAAGCATAAATATCATTTTCTTAGTTCAACACTTCAATAAATTCAGCCGGTATATCCTCCCTGCACAAAAAGTACCCATTTTTAGTTCTATAAAACACGTGCCCTCTGGGAGGTCTGATTCTCAATATTCGATACCGCACCGAAGTTTTCGGCGGAGGAGCCCCGTGCATGTGGATGTAATGCCGGCCCATCCGCTTCAACGCACCGCCCATTATCAGTGGAACCGCATGATTGTTGGTGGCATGATACAGGAACTCCGGTGGATCCTGAACCACCTCATAGTTATCACAAAAGTGCACGCTGTGTCCATTTACGGCCCGAACTTCCTCTCCACGAACTTCGAACCGACCTTTTTGATCTGTGGCCACAAACTCGAGCATTCGCTCTTTGGTTGCGCTGCAGCCCGGTTTTTTAAGCTGACTCAGCAGAACGTCAAACCCGACAAACCCATCCGGGTCCATGTGTTGGGCTACGGCGGCCGAATGGCGAAGCAGCCAGGAAAATTTGTGAGACGTCAGACTGCCATCGGAACTGCGGTGATGGTTGTGAGATCTTCGTTGACCGGTTGGACGCTGATTTTGGAAGTAGATTTTTTCATTCGGGATCAGCGGTATCTTATGGTTGCTCATTCTTGTGCAATGCGATTGGTAGCTGAAAATAAAGCAATAATTGATTATTTTTATTTCAAATCATGAGAGAGATCATGCATTGAAAACTCACTTTAGTAGATAATAATAAAAGGAATGTTTCTTCTACTTAAGTGATTCTTTTAAAATTGCGCAAACTATATCCAACACCCTCTGAATTCTATGTCATATTCTGGTCGACTACCCACATAGAAAAATGGGCGGAAAACGGCCAAAAAGCGGGGACGTTTTGCGTGAAAGCGGGCCCGATTTTCAGCACGCTTTTTCCCCTCGTTGTGGCCAATTGCGTGCCAGAATGCAACATTTAGGCGGGCGTTACGCAATTTGGCCGCTGTGTTACGCCCGTCTGTGGCACGCTTTTGGGCCCGTTTTGACCACGATAACGGGCCTATAAACGGGGGACCGACGTGCCGGAAACCGGGGGGTTTCTCCTTCCTGTTTACTTCGGATTTCAAGTTAGGGCGATTAAATAAAATAGGGTGACAAAAAAACGACATTTTTTTATTTAAAAAAATATTGAATTAACAACAAAACTTAAACTAACTTAACCTAACTAGCTAAAAAAATATAAGTTGGGTTAGTAAGTTAACAGGACTTAAAATTGATTTTATTGGTAATTTTGTCAAATTTAGTTAAATTTTGTTAAATGTAGTTAAATTAGGTAAAATTTAGTTAAATTTATTAAGATTTAATTAAATTGAGGTGAATTTAGTTATATATAGTTAAATTTAGTTATATTTAGTAAAACTTAGTTTATTTTGGCTAAATTTAGTAAAATTTAGCTAATTTTAGTTAGATTTAGTAAAATTTATTTGAATTTAGTAAAATTTATTTGAATTTAGTAAAATTTATTTGAATTTAGTCAAATTTAGCTAGAATTAATTAATTTAGTTAAACTTAGTTAAATTCAGTTAAATATATTAAGATTCAATTAAATTTTAGTGAATTTAGTTAGTTAAAATAAGTAAAATTTAGTTAGATTAAGTAAAATTTAGTTAGATTAAGTAAAATTTAATTAAGTTTCGTAAAATTTCGCTTCATTAATATCAATTTAGTTAACTTTGGCTAAATTAAGCTATATCAAGTTAAAATTAGTTAAACTAAGTTAAATTGACTAAAATTGAGTTATATATCGTTACATTTAGTTAAATTCAGTTAAACTCAGTCAATTTAGTTAAATTTGGCAAAGTTTAGTAAAATTTATTTAATTTTAGTTAGATTTAGTAAAATTCATTTGAGTTTAGTCAAATTTAATTAAGTTTAGTTAGACTTAATTAAATTTAGTTGAATTAAGTTAAATTTCGCTTAATCTATTTCAATTTTGTTCACATTGGCTAGTTATATTAAGATAAAATTAGTTAAATTAAATTTAGTTAAATTTAGTTAAACTTAGTTAAATTTAGTTAAGAGTGCATAATTGGCAAAGGGAGCGTGGTCGTAAAAATATTCGGAGTGAAAAGTGATTTTTTGTTTGTTCCTTTTGTTTCGCATTTTGTCGTGAATTGTGCGCTGCGAGGAGAAGATTACCCTCTGAAAATGCAGCGTCATCAGTGCATAATTGGCAAAGGGAGCGCGTGGTCGTAAAAATATTCGGAGTGAAAAGTGATTTTTTGTTTGTTCCTTTTGTTTCGCATTTTTGTCGTGAATTGTGCGCTGCGAGGAGAAGATTACCCTCTGAAAATGCAGCGTCATCAGTGCATAATTGGCAAAGGGAGCGCGTGGTCGTAAAAAAATATTCGGAGTGAAAAGTGATTTTTTTTTTGTTCCTTTTGTTTCGCATTTTTGTCGTGAATTGTGCGCTGCGAGGAGAAGATTACCCTCTGAAAATGCAGCGTCATCAGTGCATAATTGGCAAAGGGAGCGCGTGGTCGTAAAAAAATATTCGGAGTGAAAAGTGATTTTTTTTGTTTGTTCCTTTTGTTTCGCATTTTTGTCGTGAATTGTGCGCTGCGAGGAGAAGATTACCCTCTGAAAATGCAGCGTCACCAGTGCATAATTGGCAAAGGGAGCGCGTGGTCGTAAAAAAATATTCGGAGTGAAAAGTGATTTTTTTTTTTTGTTTGTTCCTTTTGTTTCGCATTTTTGTCGTGAATTGTGATATAGTTTTCGATAAAAACGTTCCGAGTTCGTTAGGTTTATCGCGTAACAAAATTATTTTGATTCATCAAGAACGTCGTGTGGTGCGCTAGTCTTTTTTGTGTTGAAAAGACCTTCCCATAGCTCCGTAGCTCGGAGGGCTCGACGTCGGTTGTTTGTGTGTTAAGCCCTCTCCATAGCATCGTAGCTCGAGAGGCATTGAAAATCAATACCTAATCTAGCTAATAGAAAGAAGATAGGAAGGCACTTGATGATTGAGTTCGTCGCGTCTATTCCGTAACAAATTCATGAACTAAATGATTATATAATTAAAAATCAGACTACGCTATCATTGCAGCATTGCGTTTAACACCTCATACTATAAACAAATATTATTTGGTTTTATCTTTCCACAGCCGGCTGTCTAAGATTAAACCATTTCATTAAAAATTTAACAACAGTTAAACGGGAAATGTCTCATCCGCAGCATCCGATTGCTTGCCTTGAGAATAAAACAATACCTTTCAACAAACACTATGATTTTGGGTCGCATCATCTTCTATGATGAATCCTGACCAAACACCCTATCCTACTAACCAATTTTCAGGTTCCTGGCGCTTGTGGGGTGTAAGCACAGAGTAAATCAGCTGCCCTAGTAGCAACCTGCGCTAACTAACATTCCCGTCCCTTAAAATCGAGATCTACAAACTGACATGGCGGGCGCCGTTGGTGGCCAATGACTGTTACCTATTCGCAACTGATCTAGCTTTAGCAATCATGGTGTTTTATCTTTTCAGCGCATTCATACATGCTGTTGATAAGGGAAACACCACTAGATCGTCGAAGCCTATGATCAGTAGTGCTGAAAGGATATTACGGTTCTGTTCAGCAACGGAGGGGCAACCATGGGTGATCTCTCATGCTCTCATGCTCATGTTAAACTTAGTTAAATTTAGTTAAATATATTAAGATTTAATTAAATTTAGGTGAATTTAGTTATATTTAGTTAAAATAAGTAAAATTTAGTTACATTAAGTAAAATTTTATTAAGTTTCGTAAAATTTCGCTTCATTTATTTCAATTTTTATAACTTTGGCTAAATTAAGTTATATCAAGTTAAAATTAGTTAAACTATGTTAAATTGACTAAAATTGAGTTAAATTTAGTTATATTTAGTTAAACTTAGTTCAATTTAGTAAAATTTAGTAAAATTTAGTAAAATTTAGTAAAATTTAGTAAAATTTAGTAAAATTTAGTTAATTTTAGTTAGATTAATCAAATTTATTTGAATTTGGTCAAATTTAGTTAGACTTAATCAAATTTAGTTGAATTAAGTTACATTTCGTTTAATTTATTTCAATTTGGTTAACTTTGGCTAGTTATATTATGTTAAAATTAGTGAAATTAAGTTAAATTGACTTAAATTTAGTTAAATATATTAAGATTTCATTAAATTTTGATGAATTTACTTATATTTAGTTAGAATAAGTAAAATTTAATTAAGTTTCGAAAAATTTCGCATCATTTATTTCAATTTAGTTAACATTGGCTAAATGTAGTTATATCAAGTTGAAATAAGTTAAACTAAGTTAAATTGACTAAAATTGAGTTATATATAGTTAAATTAAGTTATATTTAGTTAAACTTAGTTCAATTCAGTAAAATTTAGTAAAATTCAGTTAATTTTAGTTAGATTCAGTAAAATTTATTTGAATTTAGTAAAATTTAGTTAGACTTAATTCAATTTAGTTGAATTAAATTACATATCGCTTAATTTATTTCAATTTAGTAAACTGTGGCTAGTTACATTAAGTTAATATTAGTTAAATTAAGTTAAATTGACTTAAATTGAGTTAAACTTAGTTAAATTTTGTTAAATATATTAAGGTTTAACTAAATTTAGTTATATTTAGTTAATATAAGTAAAATTTAGTTAGTTTAAGTCAAATATAACAATGTTTCGTAAAATTTCGCTTAATTTATTTCAATTTCAGCTTTGGCTAAATTAAGTTTTATCAAATTAAAATTAGTTAAAAAAAATTATTTATATATAGTTAATTTAGTTATATATAGTTAAATTTAGTTAAATTTAGTTAAATAAAGATTTTTTGTAAAATTAAGTTAAATATGGTTAATTTCAATTAGATATGATGAAAAATAATGTTAAGTTAACTGAATTGAGTTAAATTTGGTTAAACTTAGTTAAATTTACTTAAGTTTAGCTAAATTTAATTATTTTAGTTAGATTTAATCAAATTTACTAATATTTAGTTAAATTTAATCAAATTTACAAAAAATAGTTAAGATTACTAAAATTTAGTTAAATTTAGTTGGATTTAATTGAATATAAATGAATTTAGTTACATTTAGTCAAAATAAGTAAAATTTAGTTAAATTAAGAAAAATTCAATAAGGTTTTGTAAAATTTCGCTTAATTTATTTCAATTTAGTCAAATTTAGTTATATTTAGTTATATTTAGTTTAACTTAATTAAATTTAGGTAAATTGTGTTAAATTCAGTTGAATGTAGTTAGATTTAGTTAAATTTAATCAAAATATGTAACAAATTATTTAGAATAAATAGTCAAATTTTGCTAAATTTAGTTAAATTTCGCTAAATTTAGTAAAATTATGTAAAATTCGTTGAAGTAATTTGAATTTAGTTAAAATGAATTAAATTAAGTATAATTTAGTTAAATATGGCCGAATTTATTGAAATTACTTAAATATGGCTAAATTTAGTTAAAATACGTTAAATTAGGAAAACTTACAAACTTAAATTTAGTGACGTTTAGTAAATCTATGTTTAATTTTGTTAAATTCAGTTAAGTTTAATAGTTTTTAATAATCTTTGTGTAATTTAGTAAAATTAAGTAAAATTGGATTAAATTAAGATAAACTAAGTTAAAGTTAGTAGAATCAAGTAAAATGAAGTCAAATTTAGTTAAATTATATTATATTTTGTAAGATTGAGTTAAATTTGGCAGAACTTTAGTCAATTAAATTAAATTTAGTTAACTTAAGTCAAATAGTTGAAAAAAGCTAAGTTAAGAAAAAAAATAGAAAAATTTAGTTTAATTTGGCTTCAATGAGTTAAATTTGGTTAAATTATGTAAAATTTGGTAAAAAAATGTAAAATTTATTTATGTTTAGTCAAATTTTGCTTAATTTAGTAAAGTTTGACTCAATAAAGTAGTATAAACCTTAATTAGCTGAATTCGCTTAGATTTAGTTAAATTGAGTTAAATTTTCTTAAATTTCGCTAAATTTAAATAAAATTAGTAAAATAAAGTTTAATCACTTTCAATTCAGTCAAATTAAATTAAATGTAGTAAACCTAAGTAGAATGTAGTTACATTAAGTAGAATTTAGTAAAATTAAGTTAAATTATGTTTAATTTAGCTAAATTTTGGTAAAATTTAGTTGAATTAGTCTAATTCTAGTTAAATTTGGCTAAATTTAGTTAAGCTTGGCTAATTTTTGTTTAAAAAAAAAAAATAAATTTTTTTTGTTTAATTCTGTTGAATTTAGTTAAGTTTAAAAAAAATTAAACTTCGCAAATTTGATTTAAATTAGGTTAAATTGAGTTAAAATAATTTAAATTGGGTTAAATTAAGATAAACTTAGTTAAAATTGGTAGAATCAAATGGAAAAAAGTTTAATTTCGTTGAATAAAGTTTTATTTAATAAAATTGAATCAAATTTGGTAGAATTTGATTAAATGAGATAAATTCAGTTTAATTTAGTTAATTATGTTAAGTTTAGCAAAATTTTGTAAAATTTTGTTAAATTTGGCTAAAATGATTAACATTAAGTTAATTTAAGCTAAAAAAAGCTCAAAATTAAGTTAAATTTAATCAAATGAGGCTGAATATAGTTTAATTGAAATAATTTTGCCTTAATTTTAAATATTATGTTAAATTTTAATTGAATTTACTTAAATTAACCTTAATTCAGTTAAATTTAGTAAAATTTTAATAAATTCAGTAAAATTTAGTTAAACATAGTTAACTTTAGTTAAAATTATTTCATTGTTGTGTGTTTGTATATCTTTGAATTTGTTTGTTTTTTTTGTGTTTGTATTTTTAAATACAAACATTTTTGTGTTTTGGTATTTTTGTATTTTAGTATTTTGGTATTTTAGAATTTTAGAACATTTTTTTTTTAGTATTTTAGTTTTTTAGTATTTTAATATTTTAATATTTTAGTATTTTAGTATTTTAGTATTTTAGTATTTTAGTATTTTAGTATTTTAGTATTTTAGTATTTTAGTATTTTAGTATTTTAGTATTTTAGTATTTTAGTATTTTAGTATTTTAGTATTTTAGTATTTTTGTGTTTTTGTATTTTAGTATTTTAGTATTTTGTATTTTTGTATTTTGTATTTTGTATTTTTGTATTTTGTATTTTTGTATTTTGTATTTTTGTATTTTTGTATTTTTGTATTTTTGTATTTTGTATTTTTGTATTTTGTATTTTGTATTTTTGTATTTTGTATTTTTGTATTTTGTATTTTTGTATTTTTGTATTTTAGTATTTTAGTATTTTAGTATTTTAGTATTTTAGTATTTTAGTATTTTAGTATTTTAGTATTTTAGTATTTTAGTATTTTTGTTTTTTTTTTTGTATTTTTGTATTTTTGTATTTTTGTATTTTTGTATTTTTGTATTTTTGTATATTTGTATTTTTGTATTTTTTTATTTTTATTAGCAATTGAGAAATTTGAACAGAACAAGTAAAACTACTTTCCTGCAAGAAGTTAATTCTCTCTCTGAAAATGAAGGAAAAAAAGGAACAAATTCGCAGCACTCTAAGCTGGTCAGTTGAGGTTCCAGGTGACGGACCGGCTCCGGCGGCATGACGTCCCAGGGGTTGCAAGATGCATCCTCTGCTGCAGCGAGTTGGACAGCTCGGCCGCGGTTGATCCGCCGGGGAACATTGGGTTAGCAGCCGACGGCGCGGTAAATTTGTTTGCTCCGGCGGTTGTTTGGATCTGCCTCGACAAAAGGACTGGATAAATTGACAGCGGTCGGTTCGACGGCCTACTCGTACAGCATCCTGCGCTGGTCTTGCAGCAACACGTTCTGTGTGTTGCCTTGGATGTGGAACTGCAGCTCTTGCGGGATCGGAATGCGCGGCTGTTGACTTGCCAGCTGCTGTTGCAGTTGGTTTGTGTCGGCCTCAACGTTCTTCATGCGGTGCAAGATCTTGCTCTGCTGGTTCTTGTTGAGCAGCTGGCTCCGCAGATAGTTGCTGGCATGGTTTTGGGCCACTGTTTCGACCAGGCACTTGACGTTTGTTCTGCTGCTGGGGGAAGCGACTGTTGCTGAAGGGAGAAAGCTCACTCTTGTACAAATTCGCACCACGGCAGAACCATTTGCGGAAGCGCGATCCGGATAGAGCGCATCTGTTGCCGGTGCAGCAATCGGTCCTGAAAATCGAAACAAACCCGATTAACTCCTCAGGTTGCGTTCAAGTTTACCTCGTCCCGCTGGCCTAACCTCTGCTTCTCATCCTCCTTTGGCAGACATCCGCGCTGGATCCTCCTTGATGACCGTGCCCTGGAGGACGAACCATTATTCCTCCTTGGTTTGGCCAGGGCCACGGTGGCCGTTTGGGTCTTCGGGATGCGCCACTTGGAAGAGGTGGCGGAGGAGGAAGCGGCAAAGCGGTCCCCGGGGGTTGTTTCACAATCTGGGGAAATATACAAAACCTGTTGCCGGGATATTAAGCTTAAATGGCTAGAATGATAAATTAATGTAATCACTTACCTTCAATTTCACTTGAATAATGTAGAACGAAAAAAACGCTAACCAACAAACTATTTTTAAAACCTTTGTCAAAAGCAAACAAAACGTTTGACAGTTTGCGCGTTACGATAATTGAGGCAGTGTGCGTGATGGCGAGCGCGATGATATTGGTGTGAGTGAGCAACACAAAATTTAAATTTTTAAGGTGTGTCTTTGCTTAAGCGTCTTAACTGGCACTGGCGATGCCCGTTTCTCGCCCGCAGCCCCCTAACGTTAGAGTGGGTAAAGGTTCATCACTTTTGTGTCAGTGTTTCTACATAAGGCCCATCCATAAACCACGTGGACACTTTAGAGGGGGTATGGCGATTGTCCACGATCGATACAAAAAGGTTTTTTTTGTATGGACAATTGTCCACGAGGGGGGGTAGCAGATTCCCAAAAAGTGTCCACGAGGTTTATGGATGGTCCCTAAGGAGATTGTTTTATTTGGTTAGCTCTCACAAATTGATAGTTTAAACAACCGAATCAAACGGGTTTTTCAAGTCATCTATGACATCACTTTCTTGGTATGAAAATATGTCACTCAAACTGCTTTAATAAAACGCAAGTTTGCGAAATCTTTTTCAAAACTTGTTTTCTTTTCTTAAAAATATCCGTCTTTTTCAAGAAACTTGTTTAATAATTTCTTTCAATTCAATACTCCTAAAGTGAAAATAAATACCATTTTCGGTTATATTTGATGGTTATATTATTCTAAACTTATTGGATTTGTTTATGTTTTTGCTCGGCGGCTGTGTCTTCTGTCATCAGACGAAACAAGACGATTCAAACGACACTTCATACGTTCACCCCTTGCCGCGCCGCCAGCAAGTTGCTGGTAAAGGCTATTCAATTTAGTATACTTTGTACCCATAGTTTAGCTGCCTTAAAGTCAGGGGAGTAAAAGCAACACATAAATGTTTTGTTTATTATGAAAAAGGTTGAAAAATTTATGATATTTTATCAGCCTAAATAACTTAAGCAGAAAGGTTAAGAGATATTATTTGGTACTAATCCAAATAAGAGTTAAACACATAGGGTAGAGCACCCAGAAATCACCCATTATAAGAATAGGTAATTTGACGAAAAATCTATGACGATGTATGATGTCCAAATTGTTGTAGAATGTTGCTAAACTATATGATTACAAGTTTCCACAAGGTTTTACAATAACAAGTTCAATTTTTTCAAAGTTTTGCATTTTAATAAAGTGATCTGTAGTGCCTACACACAAAAATATTTCCGAATGTTACATCATTTATGATGTAACACTTTTAAACGTCATTAAACATTTAAATTTAAATGCAATTTGATATAAAATTGCAACAAATTATACGTAAAAACATGATTTTACGTGTGATTCAACCGTTTACGTCGAATCTCAAGTTTATATCAACTGAGTTTACATGTGATTCATTTTTTCCGTGTCGAGTAAATTCACATATTTTTTCTGAGTATGTTCGCACTCCTAAATACAACTTTTGCCCAGCCATGGAACCAGTCTTCAACCAAGACAAAAAAAAAAAAGAAATCAATTTAAACTATGGCACAAAACTAATCTTTGGTTCAAATTTTACGATAAATAAGCTTAAGTTAAAAACACTCGGGGTTAGTAGGGAAGGGATTGATGTTTAAAGACAAGGCCTATGAAGGGAAAGGGATTGAGTAGGGGTCAGTTTTACGCTTCGATTGCATAAATTTTCATGGTAAACGAAAACTTGTCCAACACACAAAAAAATTATTTCCGAATGTCATTCATTTATGATGTAACCCTTTTGCATGGTATTAAACATTTAAATTTAAATGCAATTTGATGTAAATTTGCAACAAATTATACGTAAAATCATGATGTTACATGTGATTCTGGGTTTACATGTTATTCATTTTTTCCATGTCGAGTAAATTCACGTATTTTTTTCTGTGCAGAAGAAGAAATGTTTGGATATCATTCTTTTTCATGACTCTAAAAATCGCCCACTTTTTTATTGAAAATAAAGATTTCCCAAAAATTGTCCACGTGGTTTAAGGATGGTGCCAACCCGTAAAAAGACATTTTTAAAATGATAATTTTTGAGGCACTTTGGTCAATAATGTGTTACTTAAATGTTGTTCGAAAATTATGTCAGGATCTATCACCCAACCTATCGATGGTTTGAAACTTGAGAAAGTCAATTTCCACTTTTGCCTCGCCAGATGGGATTCAAGTCATCGACCTTCCGCTTACAAAGCGAAACCCGTACCACTAGGCCACGGGAGGTCGGCTACACATGTTTATGCGATTACAGAAACATCCACCAAGTAGAAAATGAAAATTTAGTTTGCTGGACCATTTCAAAACTCCAGATTTTTTTGTGCCTGTTCTAACAGAAACCAATCAAAAATTCAAACAATTAAAACAATTCAAATAAGCATTTTAACATAAATATTGTTGATTGATTGTATCATGTTGATATCATGATTATTTTAAGAGTAAATACAATTATAGCTTGCATGCCATGCAAATAAATATAAATACTTTTTCCATTCCATTCCATTGTAAAACAATAGATACAAGCTTGTCGTATAATTTTGCAGAAATGAAATGGCCTACTTTTTATCACCCACAATAAGAGTACTGAATGTCCATTATGGCAATATATCCGGTTCTCTCTTAAAACCACTGCAACCATTTCGTCGCCGTCGTGCTAACTTGTCGTACGTGCATTTTGGGCCAAATTGAGTTAAGAACGCAATTTTGTGCATCTCACAATGCCACATCTTTTGACCTTCACAGATCCCCAAAATGCGATTTCAATCCTAAGGTATTTAATGAAAACCAAAAAAGATCCGAAAATTTTTGTCACCTATAAAAGTGGTTTCAATCTTGTCGTGCTATCTTGTCACTCCCTGAAAACTGATGTAAGTGCGACAAAAGGCCAAAGGGATTTCAGGTCAGGATGCGTTTGACGCACGTACAAGCTAGACTCCCCTAAACATTTGTAATTATAGCTCGGGACTCCAGCAACCAACTTCAACCAAAATTTAGGACAATGCACAGAATGGTCAACCAAACAAAACGTTTTTGTTATTGTTTACATTGCGTGCTCTCGTTTTTGTTTATTCAAGGTCAAACATTAAAACGCGTTTTTCTCGGAACGTCAAAATGGCGGGTGCGACAAGATAGCACGACGACATCGATTTATAGTAATGATGTGATGCCCAAATAAAGCATAGAAAGATGTTTGTTTCTCTTAAGATATTGTCATTCAACTTTTTTTCAGAAAGGTCCATGATTGTTGTACCCATTCTGCTAGTTTTGAGTCTTAAAATTGCTCAAGTTTAATAAAAAGAACGTGTCCCAAAAGCAAACCTAATTTACCATTAAATGCGTCGCAATGTTGCACTACTTGCCCTACTGCTATTGCTCATCATCGTCGTGCTATCAGCTAGGTTTTTCCACAGCTTTCTCATACATGACGACGGCTGTCAGTGACAAAGCCCCGTTGCAATAGAAACGTGTGTTTTGTTCGTTGTTATCGTCCTTTTGTCGCATTTCAACGGTTATATTTTGTTTGATAAGATAAGTTACAATTGTTTGGCTGCGGGTTTGCCGTGAAGGAGAGGTGGGGGTCAGTTGAGAGCAATTGGATAGATTTTTTTTTAAATTGATTGTTCACTTCCCAAAACCCAAAAATTGATTCATGCCATTTGTTTGAAAATCTCAGATTTTTAAGAGATTTTTGTTCATAACTTACTTTTATTAGGTCCGTTTAGCTGACCAGTTTAGGATCAAGGAACGATAAAAAATAAAAAATAATAGAAAAAATAATAAAAGAAGATAAGATTAAGAGATTAACGAATAGCAAATAACACCGCAATGTTCGATGAAGCGATTTGGATGAAGGAATTTCGGTATGTTAAAACAATTCAAATTGAAACAAATTCGCATTTTCATACTAATTTGTGTTATAATTCTGAGTGTCGACTCACCTCGTTAGCGTTATACAAGACTATCCTAGCAGTTTTTTTGTTTGAATAATTTAAACTTTAACTAGTGAAACGAAAATGTTTCTGCAGAATAAATATTGTTGTTTTATGTTATGAATCAGGATTATTTTTTCCATTTTTTACACGTTGCCATTATCGTTACATTTACGTAAAATTTTAAACTTTTTGTTTTGCCGGCGCTCGGGTGCAATGTGTAACTTGTGCTGCGTTATTGTAAATTTGTAACCTCCTTCATCTGGCTTTGCAAGAAAATTATCAAAACGAAAACAAGTAGCGAATCATTAGGGGAAATCAACAAAAACGATTCGATTTTGTACACTCTTTCGCTTAAAAACACACAAAAGCGCAGAATTCTGCAGATTTCAAAAGATATGTCTACTTCTTATGAAAATTTACTTTTTTTTTGTCTCTCTGCAAATTTCAGGCAATTTATTGTTCTCGTTACAGCTTGTTGTAGTTTGTCTGGTTGATTTCGTAAGAGTTGTTTAAACCTTAACACAGCCTTTTCAAAAGTGTTGTTTTAGTAGTTAAGAAAGTGATTTTGTGGGGTAGGGATTCAGAGGAGGTGTGCACAACTTTACAAAACAAACATTTAAATAAGTTTTCTCTCGTTTAGAATTTACCACGATAGACAATCATTTATTCACAGTTTCCTTAAAAATATAGATAGTTCGCTTTTCCGTAAATCTACAGTCTCTTAGCACTAATCTTGTTGGCGTACAGAAGTTAACTTAAACATTAAATGAGACTAGAATTTGCTTTCAGTGTGGGTGTGTTTTTTATGTAATATTTAGCTTTGTTTTCGCTGTTTTTGTTGTAAGCGACTTTTTAACGAAAAGAAACATGGCGGCGGTGGTGAGTTTTGAACGCGCAAAATGTTGCAAGTGTATGGCGCTAAATGCTCTCTTCTTCTTGTTGTTTTGATTGCTCGCAGGTAAGTTTTGCAAACAATGATGATATGGGGCGATTCGCTTTTTTTTGATGAGGGTTTTTGATGAAAAACTCAGCACACGCTGGCTTGTTGACACTTCTTGAGTTTTTTTTTTGAAAAGGTCCATTAAACAAAATTTTCAGTTTTTGCTTTTTGCGTGTTTTCTAGTACCCCTGACTCAAGGCGGTTCCAAAAACACCCAAAAAGTAAAAAACTGGAAATTTGGTTCATTGGACCTTTAAAAAAAACTCCAGACTTGTAGATGTCCGTGTTTCACTCAATTTTGCCTTAAAACTCATTCTAGCAAAGCCGTACTCAGCTATGAGCAAGTGTGGCGAGTGTGGCAAAATAATTTTGCGAATTCCGATTGAATTGAAGCCAAATTGGACATTTGTCACCCTGCTCACTTTAGAGTAAGATTGGTTTGTTCAAAATCTGATTTACTTTGAACGAGAGTGCAGTATGACAGTTCACCAGGGTTGCCAGTTTACGATTTTGAACATGGATTCGAATATGTTGGTACACGCTTTTTCATCTTACCGAAAATGGCTTAAGAGCTACTATTTACATTTTTGGAGATAAAGTTTATAAATTAGCTTCATTAAAAATAGTTTTTATCACACAAATTTAAGATTATAGCATAAAAGGGACGAAAAGATTAGGTCTAACTAGCTTAAATCTGATCATGAGCTGGAACTGGAGGATGCTGGCCGCACGTTGGAACTGCTGCTGCTGCGGGCGGGGAAGGGTCGTGGCGCGACGGTGCCGATGGGTGTCGCCGGAACCGGTGCCAGCGATTGGGTGGGGGATGGCGTCGATGACGAGGATGACAGCGAGGAAGGACAGGGACGAGGGCGACGAGGGGTGACGTTGGGAGTCTTAACGTCAACCTGGGTGGGCAACGACCAGTGCTGCTACGGCTAGAGCTGGTACTACTGCTGCTGGCCGTGCTGCACCCACTGTCCCGGTTGTTGTTGTTATTGTTCTTATTGTCGTCCTCATCGTCGTCGTCCATTTCTTCGTCGTGCGGGTTAAACTTGCTCCCGTTGTTGATCAGGAAGAACGGAGGCTGACTAGGGGGCACGATCGGGGACGGCGGCGGCGGTTCCAGCTTGCCGTCCGCAATCAGCGCCTGCTCCAACTCCAGCAGCTGGCCCATAAAGTTCAGGTTGGGCGAGATGATGGGCCGGGCCAGCTTCACCATCTGGTATGCTTCCAGCAGCGAGACGGCCTTGTACCGCATGACGTAGGCTATCGCAATCGTGGCGCTGCGACTGATTCCGGCCTGACAGTGCAACAGCACGGTGGAACCACGCTTCCGGGCATCCTCTGCAAAGAAAAGAAAGCGAAAGATACACATTTAATACAAGTTTATCGTGTGATAACGGGCTGAATCACCCGTATGACTTTGGTTTATGACTGACACCTGGTA
Source organism: Culex quinquefasciatus (assembly GCF_015732765.1). Lineage (NCBI taxonomy): Eukaryota > Metazoa > Arthropoda > Insecta > Diptera > Culicidae > Culex > Culex quinquefasciatus. The sequence goes on along the minus strand of NC_051861.1, from coordinate 29,151,479 downwards.
ACCGGGCCTTGGACTACTCTGTATAGAGCGCGGGTGTTTATCTTATCGCTAGATCAGCGGTTTGAAACATCAACCTGCACCGCCTCGTCATTTCGATCATCGCCAGCGGTTTATTTTTACCTCCGAATCGACCCAAAATAAAACAAAAGCAGTGAGGCGAAGGAAAGCATGATTCATCGTCGCAGGGCGCTGGGTAGATTGACAACATTTGCACAAACATTCGTAGCGCTCCTTTGACAGTTTATAAAAGTTTGCGCCACCCTGCTATTCTGGCGACGCATCAAGTGTCAAAACAGCGCAGTTTCGTGACCTCCAGCAGCGGAAACCGCTGCAAATCACCCGCAATTTTCTTGAGCAGCACGACGCTCTGAAGGTCAGGCCTCGGTTGCTTGATCGATTTCAGGCGGACTTTTGTTGTGTCTCTTTTTTTTGGCGGACGACGAACGGACGGACGGAGAAGGAAACGTCGAAAGAGGTGTCAATGTTTGATGTTGTGACCATCTCTCGGAGCTTTGTTTCGGCTGCTTGAAACCGGGGGTGATTAATCGTTCAGCAATTTTCGGTCCCCGTGCACAATGATGTCATTGTACGGCGGCACGGATCGTAGGCGATTGGTCAACAAGAATGGTTGGCCATAGACAAGCGGACCTATTTGCGCTTCGCGCAGCGAAGACTGTCAGATGTCTGGCTGAAGTGGACCAACTGTCAAAGCGACCCCTGGTTTTTAATTTCGTATCGAGCGCGCGCACCGCTCGTAAAATTGAGCCGCGGGTGGCACGTGACATATCTGTGAATGACGCTTCTGCTGGTGACGCATTCTGGTCGCGATGAATCATCTCACCAGGATGCCTGGGAGTCCTTTTTGGGCGCCCTTCCGAGGCGCCGCCGACGGCGGATGTGTAATAGATATCCTTGAACGTCCCAGAGAGAAAACGTCATAGATTTTAATCTCGTTCGTTTTCTCGTCGTTCCGGCAGATCAAATTTCCGGCACTGTTTACATCCCACGAGGCATAGCAAACAGTTATGATTCGTTTTTAATTTCCCCTAAACTCTACTACGCGGAGGAGATCCGGCTGCGCCATTGTCCTATGTAGAGAGAACCCATGTGGTACACTGTCGTCGCATCTAATCCCTCGTTTTTGGCTGGATACGCCAATTAGAGCTCACTCAACGGCTTCCCGAACGAGAGGGTCCGGATTTGATCCGGAAATTGATTAATGAGCTCTGCGGCGCGACGCAACCTAACCTCAACCCCGTGCGAATCCCGGCTTTCCGGTTATTCGGAACCAGTTTCATGGAGGCGGAGGTCTCTGTGTTTAATCTGTTTCCCGTCTCTTTGCTTGCGCATAAAGCTGTGTGAGAACCAATACGCGAGGCGGTATGAGTCATAACCTCAAAAAAATAAACGCACTTCCAGACCAGACGTCCCACCCCGTCAAAGTCAAGAGCTTGACGCTACCGTACTGGCACAGCGGCAATTTTGTTATTAAAACCATTCGACCGTTTAAAACAACAATTGAATAACAGAAGCAACAACTCCACGTTCGTCGACGACGACGACTTCGTCGCGCGCTTCCTGTCGGCTTTCATTCAAAAAACAAGCTGCGCTGTCACAGTGACAGCATAACAAACGGAACGACACACTGACCCCGGGGTCATAACGGGACGCGCAATTCGTGTGTTTAAATAGCGCATTTCGCTTCCTTTCACCTACATTTGGCCAATTGTCGACCATCGTCGACGACTTCTATCGATGAGTCATCCTAGACTTTCACCCTTAAAAAAGTGTGCGTACACAGTATTGACAGCAATCCCTCCGGCTTTGAGGTTATGGCCTTTTTATTAGTTTCTCCGCACTCGCTCTCACTCTCTCTATCTGGGTTCCGAAAGGTTGGGTTTCGAATCCCGTTGGGTTTTTAGCATGTTAAATTTGATCCCTTTTTTGGACGAGGGCGGCAGTCACTTTGCCGAGATTTGGTCGCATTCCCGGACAACGCAAAGGAGAGTTGCAAAAGCTACCGAGGGGCAAGGGGATTACGGGATCGATGGCTTTAAAGGCTCGTTTGGGCGGAATTTATGGTTGAACCCCACCCGTCTTTGGTCGACGTTCGTTTTTTCGAGTCAGTTAACTTGCAGTTGAAGTATTGATTGGGGATTACGAAATGGACTGCTGAAAGGATCAAGACGGATTTTCTTTTTTTATGTTTTGTTAAGTTTCAAAGGGTTTATTCTGTTTATCTCGTGGAATATGGCAACCCTATCGCCACCAAGCCAATTTCAGGCTTGGTCGATGAGGCAAAACCAAGTCAAGTTACACAGTTAAATGTGTTTACTAAAATTTTATGTGATATAGCTTAAAATCATGGCTTTAAATTTGTGTACCCAGTCCAGTCCAGTCATAGCTAATTAGGAAGAACTGTCAAACTACACACTTAACTCAAATTTGTGTTGTTTCACCTAAAATTGACAAAACCAGACTTAGAATTTGACAGCAACACAGCTCGGTCGATAAGGCAGAACTGTCAAACTACACATCTAAGAAATTTCACTCAAATTTGGGTTGTTTCGACTCAAATTTCACTGTAATGAACGTTAAAATCCCTTCTATGTAAACGACCCCGCTCAAAAACCAGTAAACGTTTGCGAACAATCGTAAAATTTAATTAAAATCAATGTTCACATCGTTGTCGACCATCATCCGACTGACGGCGTGGAGTTGGACTCCCGTTTAACGGTCCCGCGCGCCAGCTGCTTCCAGCACACCGTATGAATACCCCGTAAAAACATGCTGCCGCGAATAAATAGTGGGGGCCCAATGAATGGGCATGAAAACAACTCATTTTTATCCTTCATTTTCTTCGCTCCCTCCCCCCTCGGAAGGTTGATGCTGCTGCTGCCGCGATGATTCATTCATTCCAACGGCATTTCATTCATAGTTCACCTCTCTCCGTTTGTTGTTTTGCACTTGGCGGTGAAAAGGGAAAACGCCACTGTTCTATGACCCTGCACGGAGGGAAATGTGCTTAAGCAGGGGTGGGTAAATTTTCACATATGTACGGTGTAATAAAATGCATTCTTCAAATGCTTACAAGCATTGCTGTATCCTGCTCCGACTTCCGAGGGAGTCGGTAAAAGAGCCAATAAAATAATGTTTATTCCCCCTTCGGGGTATTTTTTCGTAGCTGGACCGAGGGTGAACGCGCAACCCTGCGCCTTATTGAATCACAAGTAAAACAATAATTTCCCTATATTAGTAGCAGATGTACAAGTGGCCTCATACAAAGTTTTGACACATTTTGTGCCGAAGGGGAGCGTCGAGAGATGAACAATCATGACTTCCCCACCCCTGGCGGAACCAGATGACGTGTCGATAAGGCTGTGCCGTCACCTGTCAGGAGTAATTTACACTCTGACGGAAAGATGGGCCGATAATTAAATCAAAACCCAGCCGGTTCCCGGATTAATTCGAACGCCCACGGAGGACGCGTTCCGCGAGCCAACCCTGATAGCTATCATTTATCACTCGGAGAGAAGACGAAGAGAGGTTTCGGTTGGTTCCCGGTGAAGAGCTTTCTCGAGTGGTGAGAGAGTCCGATCAAACAGGAAACTCGATAACGTAAATGACATCATCTGTTGTCATCGTCGAGTTGTTTGATGCGCGAGCGATGATGTAACAGCCCCGATACTCGTCGTTTTGGGAAGAAATGTCATTAATCTTGCTGGATATTTCCTTCTTTGAGAAGGGGAAGAAAAGTCGTTGGGATTCCGAGAGGGGTTGCGAAATTCAATAACACTTTTGAATTGTTTGCGACGGAATCGGTTTGATGGGTGCAATTTCACGCCGAGGAGGCGGTGGAATTGCTCTAATTTCTCGATTGATTTGTTGCGCAGGGGTAAAGCTGTGCCCGGCTGTCAATCGCAGCGTAGGGCTGTGCCAAATTGTCACTAGCGCGCAGCGCTATCGATTGTTTAGTAGTTTGCGGCCACTAATTTACATCACCCCACATCGCGCGTTGTGGAATGCAGCGAGTGCCCACTGGAAAATACTATACACCCCGAAGTCAGTGGAGCGCGAGTTTTGTTTACAAAATACCTTTTCATTTTCTGCACCTCAACACCAACACAGCGAAACGCAGGAGAGAGACTTGCGCTGGACAGCGTGAGCGTGCCCAACATAAAGGCCTTCAAAGACCTTCGCGCGCAGGAGTCACGCCAGTTGAGCTAACTGTCGGTTGGAACCTGCTCCGCCGATGGGGCGCTTTGTTGCGGCGGGGCTCGAAAACCAGATCTGAGTCGCGCTGGTGTTGGTGGGAAACCTGATTGGCGTTCAAGTCACCGCCAGAGAATGAGAGAATTGGGAAACTCGCGCGCACAGACACACTGCTCTGAACGCTCGTTAGATCGAGATGTGGAGTGAAATTTACGGCCCACAAGAAGCGGTTTCCTACGGCCTTTGCCGTGACGTCAGCAAAGGTCATTCCGTTCGCTGCGGTCTACCTTCGCTTCGTCGTTCGCATATCTTGACCCGAGTTTCGCTCGTCAAATGTGGCGTGTGTGTTCGTTCGTGCGCCATTGTGCTGGCATGAGTCATCGTCGACGATTTTCGGTCGGCTGAATTTCGGAGGAAAGTCGTACTCGCGTTGAGGTCACCGAACCAAGACCCCCGAATACTGCTTCCTCTCGGCTAGGTCGAACCCCTCAACCACTTAAAGTGACGCAATGTTTCGCGCCTTATGATCCGCGCGTGAGTCATCGCCTCTAATGTCGCATGCAGTAATAATGGAGCAGCAACCGCCACCGCCGCATGTCGGAAGGTCATAAAACTCGGTGTGACCTTCCGGCGGCCTGCAGCCCGGAAGAGCACGCAGTTTGGTGTGTTGCGACGCACATAGTTTGTGCCAGGGGGAAACGCATTAGTCATTATGGATTTGCTTGGTGGTTGATTAAACCCATTGTTTGGGTAATCAAATGTAACGTTTATGTATTTTCAGCGCAGCGTGCAGCTCTGCTGACAGATCGTCCAAGCAGGCGTTATCAAATTGGTAGCGAGCTGTTGTGTTTACTGCTGTCGTCAAAGTTGTAAGTAAATTGTTTAAGCTGTCGAAAGACACCGAAGTTGTAAGTAAATTGGGAAGAGAAGAGCCAAAAAGGCACGTGGAACTCTTCCCAACTGTTGTGACTGTTGAGCGTTGCGGCTCCTGCCTCATCGACCACGCACCATCAGGGCGCACAGAAGACCGCATTATCGCTCCAAATAATCTTTCTACCGCATTTTTTCCACATTATTTGCTCTCCTCTTGAGGTATATGGCATGCAAACAGCAAGCGCCATTGTTTATCAGTCCTAGACGGTTGGCGTTCCGCGCAAACATCGGAGAAGCCGGTAGATTTCTGCGGGTAGATAACAGCTTCGTCCCCTACGGCGGTGGATGCTGCGCGTTGACGTTCACAAAAGATGTGTTTCATCTATCATTTTGGTCGGCTTACTTCCGGGCTATTGACCAGCCCTGCTGCGAATAGTCAGGACTGCTGGAGATTAATCGCCGCCACGCGGAGAGCAAATTATCACGGTCTTTAGCCCCAAACGCCGCCCGTCATTAGGTGGTAATGATCGGATCGGCCACAAACGTTCTGGCCACATGTTTTTTTTCCGGTCCGGAAATCATCTTAGGTCCAGCAGCGAGCACCATCCGACGAAGGGGGACTTTTTATTGTTATTCTAATCTCTGTTTCCAGCCGGTTGGGATTTGCCTGGGTTCCGTTAGTAAATTCGGCGAAGAGAGTCGTGGCCGGAGAGGAAGGTGCAGAAAGCCATTAGAGTAATGTACCTTTTTTCGGCAGCGAGTTCCTCCCCCTCATTAGTTGCAGCTTGGCATCAGCATCATAAAAAGAGGGACGGGAAGATGCGGCTGTCATCCGTCGTCGTCGTCGTCGGTTTCAAGAGGTACTCTGGATGAGTCATCCTGCAGGTCGCACAGGGGAAACTCCAGCCTCGGGTACTTTCCAAGGACTAATCTTTATGCGTGCACGGCCCTCCTCTTGTTATTTCGTTGATCTTTGTTTTCGCCACAAAGGAAAAACTTGAAGGGTTGTTTGTGTTGTTTTGTGGGATTTTACATTGACGCAGGGTATGACGAGATTCGTGTCCTGATGGTTGTTGATTGATTGAAATATTTCAGCGCCCCTTTTCTCGGGGGTTTGAGAATTTTCGGAGGGTTTCCTCGCCGAATTTAGGGCACCGTCGTCGGTGACCCGGTTCCAAATGCACTCTCGTCATTTGCGTTTCAAAGTGTTCCCGCGATGACGGAATTCCTTTATTTTCGCCAGGGAGTAACAACAAACGCCCCCGTGAGCCGTTGTGGAAACTAGGGCCAGGCCATCATAAATTCCCACCGCCGACACCGTTGTTGCATGCCGCGAGAAAGGGAATCGACTTCATCATCCTTCACGTGACACGTCAGCGTTTTATTTTGTTCACGAGTTTCTTAGTCACGTGCGTGACTGAGTGAAAAGCTCGAACAATTGCAAGGGAATGTGTCATTAAAATGTAACGCCCCTCGGTTTTTGTTCGTTTGTCTGTGAAAAGGCATGCAATTTTCCCGGCAAAATGGCCGAAATGTCAACAAAAACTCTTTGTTTCCCACCTACGAGAATGCATCTTGCAATCTGAAACAGGTGCGTCCAGCAAATCGTGATCACGCTTAGTAGGCGCCACCCTGTAGTTCGTGGGCCCCTCGCAAATGTCAAACCAAATTGTTGTGCAGGAATTTCGAAAGAAAAATCAATTTCTCGACGATGACTCATGCGCGAGACTTTTAGTTCGATATTTTCGTGCCGGGCGGGTTTTCTTGGCGTGTCGTTGATCACCTGCGCCGAACTGAAGCAATGCCGTACGTTTTCTTGAAGTTTTTTTTCTTTCTTCAGTATTTGTGCAGACCTCTAAGGGTTTTCACTCTAGCCGCTGCACGCTTTCGCCTCGGTGTAAACATCGGGGTAAAAATAGCGATGGAGCACGCGGAGGGAAAAGAGCGCGATTAATTTCGCTTCGTTCGTGATTTGGCGCAATAATCGAGTAACAAGATAATAAACGTATTTCTACGTTGGTGTTGGTTGAGAAAATCGCGCCGTAGGCGGAGATAAAAGGGTTTTGCGGAATTCCTACCCTTTTATCGACAATCTTGGCATGCGAATTCCAAACGTCAAAAGATCCCACTTTTTTAAAAAGAATCTTGGCGTGACTCTTTAAAATGTCAATCTGGTGCGATTTTAACTGCTAACAGCATTGTCAGGCCCTTTTGTATTGCACAACTGGGCATTTCGGAGTGCAGGGGGATTATTGATTGGTCGAGTCTGGGGACGACACTTACGACGGCACTAATTCGGCACTGTACACGTAATCGGCTTATCGGAAAACGTCGCGTTGACACGTGCGACCGTTTGGAGTGCGGCCGGCCGGTCACGTGCCCGACTTTGTAGCAACCGAAACTTAATTGTCATATTTCAAGTTATTATTTTCTCAGCCTTATCGCCTGGGGGTGCGGTTGTGCAGGAAGGGCTGTTTGTGGTTTCTCTTCGGCAACACTGCATCGTAATGTTGTGATTATTTCTTGAGAAATCAAGCTATTCAGTGTCCTACCCCGACCTCTCAATTCTGACAGCAAACGGGTTTGGCAACCGCATGACAGCTTGACAGCAGGGCACGCGATGATTCATCGCAGGGGTGGACCAATTATCAGTGTTCAGTCAAACACGGGCTGCTAACGCTAACGCTAACTGTCCTTGAAGCTCGTGACGATGGAAAGCTGCTGATTGGTTCCGTGCAGCAATTAGCCGCTGGCTGTCAATTTCGCAGCGATGAATTGGTGCGAAAATCGCACCCACATGCGTCACACAGGATCGATCCATCACACGGGGTGTGGGATCGGGGCGAAATGTCAAAAAAGCGGGAGCCAGATTGCTGACAGTTGGAAACGGCCAAGTATCGGCTTCGTGCAGATAAGAGCTCTGCAAACACAAACAGCAAACGCAGGTTGTTTTGTTTGTCTTTCGGATCCACCCTCGTGTTTTTGGTTGTTGGTTCGAAAGGGGATTACACGATCCTTTTGCGTACCACGACAGCGTTTCCTTTTAGCATTAGCTGCCACGGTTGGGTTCGTGTAGACCGGTTAATTTCCAACAACCCCTGTTGGTTTTGACATCGCGGTAAAGGATTTATGGGACCGGGCTGCGTGTGACGTGTGCCCACGTTTAAAAGTTTTCAGAAATCCAAATGTTTATCTAAAATTTATCTAAATTTGTTGTTTGCCCAGATAGAGCGAGCGCATCGTTCGTTAATAAATTATGCATGCAAAATGGGTAGGGTTCGGGATGAAGCTAGAATGGGACGGATTTTCTTCTGGGTCGCTCTCTAGGGAGCTGTTGGCTAGGGCAGGAACCAAATCAATGGTTTTGCCCCACCGTTTTTGGGACTAATGAACCGTGCAGCAGGACGGCAAGTGCCAAGATTACTGGTTTGAGCTGTTTGGTTTAGTCTCTCTCTAGTTTGGTCTAATTAGCGTCACGCAATGGCTCCCCTATGTGTGTGTGTGCGCTAGCACAACACATGCTAATTAAATGGCTGAATACATAGTTTGGTTGAAGGGGTTCCCTCGTCCAACCGTCATCCAACCTGCTGGCGGTGTAGCGATACAGGTGAGGGAAGCCTTGAAAAACTCGTGGCCGCGTATCGGTAGCCGTCGAAGCCGTTTGAAACCCATTCGTCATACCGCCGGGTGTTTGCAGCAATCTATTGGTCTTAGCGTTAGCAAAGCTTAACAGAGGAAGACACTGCTAACGCTTCCCTGATAACTGCTTTTCAACGAAACGTCTCTGCGGTGAATGCAATTTAAGGTGGTCTGGCCAGTTTATAATATTTTTATACATCGCTAGCCAAACATTTTTGTTACATGCAACTCTTAAAAAATATCTCAAGTCCCCTTGTCTGTGACCGACACATTATCGATTGATTGCGGTTTGCTCTAGTCCTAGCCACTAGTATTAACTCTACCATGCACGGTGTCAAAGAAATATGACTCATCGAACTAGTCCGTCTACCACTGATCGGTTGTTGCAAAACCACTTGAAACCTTACAACAGTTCTCAAACGTCAAACGAATGACGTCCGCTCGTTCTTGAGGAAGCAGTTTACCGTTTGCACAGATTCAGAAGTGGCAATTAAGCGCCGCACCGCTGGCAATCTAGCACTGCTGATAACCGGGGGCTACCAACACTAACAGACTACCCCGACCGCGAGACGAACTTATCAGAAACAATTATGGCGCGCGTTGAGTCATACGCCGTCAGCAAAGTTGTTATTATTCAACCACGTAAATATACTTGTGCTCTTGTCTCCGCTGCGCGATAACGGTCTGAACGAGTGTGTTTGTGGCAAAGAATCGATACGCAAGTAAAAATACAAAGTTCTGCAAATAGAACCTAGCCTAATTCGGTCGATGAGGCACGCAAGACTTCACCGCAAATAAAAAAGTTGAGACGCGAGCCGGCAAAAACCGTGCACGGAAATCTCAATTAACTCCAGTGATTCATCAAAGGCTTGTTAAATCTGCGCAAAAGAAGCGCAAAAAATGAGGAGCTCTGCTCATTTGGTTGATTACAATCTTTTGTTTACTTGCGTTTATCGGAAGATGGGCCGCCACCGTAATCCGTGTGAACCAATCGCGTATGGCTATAAATGGAAGCCAGCAGCTGGTGGTGATGGTAACACAGGTGATACTTTTGCCACTTGAGGAGCATTGGTGACAGCATCAGTTTCAGACACTTTTTTTTTTGTTGGGTTAATAATTCAGACGATTGAGCTTAAAGGTTTGCATGGCATTTGCTGGGTTATGCATCGCTAATGCAACTTGTCACATGAAGAACTACTCTCTAAGCAATAGAACATTACAACAGCGAAATAGTTTAATGGTATACAATAGCCAATTGTAGAGCTTAAGCATCGCCATACCAACAAGTCCGATGTTGAACAACCTCTGTGACATAACGACTATGTCAGTTCACGGCAACTCAACGGAATAGTCCGTGCCTCCAGGTACGTTACGGATTCGTTGCAAGTGCAACCGACGCGGAGTTGAATGATTTTTAATATTTTCAATTCTTTTCGCGGCTGTCCGCTGAGCTGCTAATGATGACGACGGGGTCCGACTGTTGTGGTGGTGAAAGCCAAACCGCCGCCGCCGCCGCGCGCTTCCAATAAGCTTATTTATATTTACATTCGACGGCGAAGAACTGCGCACTGCTGTACCGTGTGGGGCTACGTAAGATTTAATTTTAGCCCGCACACACCACCACCAAACTCAACGGTCACTTACATTGCCGAAGACAGGGAGAGAGAGAGGGAGAGTGGTGTCAGTGGCCACACCGGGTCACGATGGACTCGCGGGGCTCGCGTTTGTGGTCCATTTGTGCCGGTTGGTCAAATATAGCAGTGACATCAGCCACGCGGACATGCCTCTCTGTCACTGTTTGGGGTAGAAACGTTTTCGAGACAGTGCACCTCCTGAAAGGCAACTATTACCGGGCGCCCTTGAAGCAAACCACCACTTCCCGAAGTCTCTTTGTGTCTCGAGAAGAACAACCTTTCGCGGGCTCAAAGGACTCTAGACAATCCAGGAAGTGGTTGAAGTTCTTGAAGTCGAGCACCACTCACGAAGCGAGTAACGGCACTATCATCCAGCTCAGGTCACCGCAACATGCTTGCAGAGTAGCCAGACACTTCCTCTTCATGGTTGAATGACCACGCACATACACAAATTCATGCACGTTACGCGATAAAAAGTGAAACCGCAGCCGGAAGTCGCGTTGATATGTCGCGCAGCGACCTCAATCACGAAGCGTGAGTACATTTGTACGGTTCCGTTGACGTTTGCGACCGCCAAAACAGTAGCAGAACGGGGCGTAACGCTTCGTAACACCACGTGACCCTAGCAACCACAGAGGAAAGTTCCACCCGCGCTCTTATCGCGCTGATATCATCGGGGCCGCGATAAGTCCTGCTAAACCGAGTCAATTGGCTGCAGGCTTATCATCGCTGTCCGCGATTGCACCGGACTGTATGGCGCGGCGAGCCGAGTAGGAACTCAAAAGTGCTAATCCGACCGCAATTATTGATTTACAAGCCAGCAGGCACTTGAACCAACCAGCACTCTTTAGGTAAACACCATTACACGGCGAAGGTAAGTTAGGTTCCACGCAGGCAGAGCGTTTAAAAACCAACGATATACTGTTCTGCTACTCCACCAGCAAGTACCGAGCGATGATGAGTCATGCAGACCAGCTAGCTAGTCGGCGACACATCCACACTACAAGTACCAGCGTATTAACACAACGCGGGTCACCTGAATAGAGGAAGCCGTGCACGATAGCGCGCTGCGATGTTCGTATTTGTGAGCTACGACGACGACGTTGCTCTACCTGTAGCTTGCAACTGATTAACTTTCAGACTGCGACGTTCTGGCGATGGAGCATTTCTTGAACCGGGCTGGGACGCTTGAACTATGCTCGATGAGTACGGGGGTTTATGAACTTCAAGGAAGTCTTGCTCATCACTAGTGGAGAACAATAGGCAGTGGAGTCGGAACTTTTTGAGATTTCATCAACAAGTCAGCAACTTCGAGGATGTTTTGAAAGAAATTGGTCGATGAGGCACGTCCAACTGCTGTCATTCATCAACCATTACAAGTCTAGGAAACCGATATAAAACAACAAAAGACAAAGTGTAAACAAATAGTAAATCATGCTCATTCTTAATGTCTATATCTATTGGCGTGAACAGGATGCACTCTTTGTGCACATTTAGTTTTTTCGGTCATTTCGGTTCTTTTGCATTGTTTTTCCCGAAGTAAAGAACAATCTGAAGGAAATTTTGGGGGAAATTGGTCGATGAGGCACGCTCAAGTGCTGTCAATCATCAACCATTATTGTGCGTATTCCCGAGAAAGACACGCGGCAAACCAGCCTTGAAACGACGCGCCGCACTTTCGGCAAATGCGTGCTGTCAAATCCCATACTGCGCGTTTTGTTTCTGTTGATCTTCTTCTTGGAATCGCCCGGCATTGTTGCAAGGGATGTTTTATATCGCACCAAAAGAGCAGAAAATTGCTGGCAACAATGTCTATGGCATATACTGAAATGCTGTGTGCCTTTGAAAGAAATGGACAATAACAAATCGAAGTAATTTGTTTACATTTTTTTGACTCTCCTTGCAAATATCAAATCATTGAAGAGATCCGGAAAAAGATCCGGCAGCAATTTGTACTGATTTGAAGTTTGCTGAGGGTACAGATTGTATTTGTATTTGTGTTGATTGAAACGATGATTATACTGTGCCGATGTTTCAACGCAAATTTTCGCCTTCTTCAGGGTGAATAGTTTGACTTTTATTATGACCCAACCACGCTGAAGATCGTTGCGATTTAATAACGCTTTTGTCGGTGAGGCACGTCACCTAGGTTGTCAGTCCTCAAGAGAACAATAGTAAACTGCACTTACCAATAAAGTCAAAAGCCTCCTGGAAGTACTGCTTGATGTTCTGGTGCGGCGTATCGCTGGCCGGGATCTGTTTGTAGCCGAAGCCTGGCTGCAGCAGGCAGTCGGCCGGTTGTTGGCAGGTAACGTTCAGGACACAGTTGGCTCCCACGGTGGTCGGGTCGATCGCGTCCCGGCCGTTCCCGAGCAGCAGGAAGGGAAACACTGGCGATGCGGGATGCGATTCAATGTCTGCAGGAGGAAGGGCGAAAACACACAATTGTATTAATTGGATCGAATTTGTGTGAGTCATTGATATCGATTGACGGTTAAAAGTGGGAGGGCACCGAACGATTGGGCAATAAATTCCCGGCAAATTAATATAAACACTTGTGCCTTCCCCGCAGGGCAGGCACCCTGTGAGGACGCGTCAGGCCAACAACAAGGCGAAATCAAAAGGCGATAACGAAATACATCAATAAAGCATCGAGACCGTGTGTGTTGTGCGCCGTACACAAACACAAAAGTTAAGAAATTGGAGGGCGTCTGATTAAAATCGACCGACCGAGGCGAGGGTGAGTGTCAGAAATGAGTCACTGTTTGACACTTTTGTTGTCTCTAGGGCCGCACGTCAGCCGACACGATAAGAGTGCCGAAATCGTGACTGGGCAGTATTGATTGTAACCCGATATCGACTCCGACATGTTTGGGCAGAACGGGTGCTGTAAGGGATATCTGCTTGAGTGGGTGCAGCGAGGGAACATCGTTTGACGCGGTGATTTCCGCTTGACAGATAAACGATCAGTTACGACACGTGTCTGCTGCGCAAAGTGACAGCACGTTACCGATTATTACCTTTTTTCGGGAATCGGGGCTAAACCAGCCGGTGGTAGAAAGTAAAACTTGCGATCGCTGATAATGTGCCGAAAAATGCCATTACCGTGATTGTGGCGCGGTCAACGGACCGTGAGTTTGAAGCAAAGTTCAAAAATGTATTTTTACACGAAACGGCAGCGTATTACGAAACACTGTTGCCGCTAAAACCAATGGTTTCAGCTTGCATCACCACGGCGACCGCCTGTCAGCAAAAATTTCGTTTATCCGTCAAAAAGTGATCGTTTTGCTGATTAATGGGGACCGCAAGCGTGCACGCTCGCTAATTGTCGCGTAGTTCGACAACGCGGAGCAGGAGGAGCAGTAACAAAAACGAATGAATGTATCCATGTAAACCATTCATTACTCCAAATTAGGGACTGAATGAGACTGAGAGGCGAGTACTCGTCCCGCGACACATGCGAGTTTAATTAATTTGATCGTCTCTGCTGGTTTCCGATTTCACTGCGCAATATCGTCGTGATCGACTCAAAACGCTCCACTCATCTGTCACACATCTATGCGAATGGAGTGACTCATTTGATTTATAATCCGAATAGACGTATCCAGTTTGAAATGGCCGCTAGGTGGCCAATGGTGTTAGAAATGACAGCTTCCATGTATTTGAATATGGGAGCTCAGGAAAACTCAATTTTTAAGCAATAAAATGATTATTTATGATAAAAGTATTGATTGATTAGGTGCACAAAATGTGTCTAGAATATTATTAAAATAAAAACTGTTTAAAAAATTTGCAATTGAGATAAGTACACCATTCGATTCAGCAGGAATTTTGGGCACCAAAAATATATAGTTTTCATATGTTAAGTGTTTTATTTTAGAAGAAAATTAACAAAAAGTATGAAAATCGAGACATTTAGTATGGGAGCTGTCAAATCTCTCACCATCAAAAAGCAGCGTTGAGCTTTCGCTGGATTTGTCTATAGGGAACGCGCTAAAATCCGCACTTTTTTGTGTATGACTTTGTTATTCTCACTCGATCATCTGCTCGGCGCGTCATGTGATACTACTGTCAACGTTTCGAGTACGAGCACACACACAGTATCAAAGTTCAATTTTTGCTCACGCATCTCCTTTTCTCGGTCGAGTAAATTGCCACCAATTGTGCAAATTATCACGCGCGAGAGTGCGCGGAAGGCTAAAAATAGTACCCGAACACGTGCTAGGTCGCCATCTTGGAAAAAAATAACGCTTACAATACCCACATATCATTATGCCATCATCATCGTAGTATGCCGCGCGCAATCCAACTGATTTGATTTAATGGATCTGATTACTTTGATTGCGTTTCTCTGCGGTGCGGTGGAAGATATCATGCGCTAACGTTAGCATGCATCAAACGTCAACGCGTTTAGCAACGCTTCGCTGCCTCATCGGCCAAGTTGAAGTGTGACAGGTCGTCCAGTTCGACAAGGGCGCGATTCATAAACAATAGTAATTCCTCAACTCCTAAGCAATCGAGTGGGAGCCAAACTTCGCTCGACCGTTACTACCGCCAACAAATTGCTAACGCTTGTTGGTCAAACAAGCAAAAAACGCTACCCACAATCGAACAGGTTTTCCGTTGCGCCGCGATCATCGCGATAGACAAAGTACGATACTCTTTTTTGGCGCTTGGCGCTAAGCTAGTTTTTTGTTTGAAATCAAGCAGGTCGTGTTCCGTTTTCGTAAACAATGAAGTGCCTGAGAGGTGTCGAAATCGGGGGTTGGTTCTACGATTCTTGACTTTTTCCAGCGAGTGTGTGACCGAGAAAGTTGCTTGACCGTCCTTGAAGTCGGAGACAGACAACAACCGCCAGCAGGAACCCCTTTCTCCTATTTATAGTGTGAAGAAGGAGCGAAAGAGAAATGATGCTTGCTTCCAGCGTCTATGTTTATGTTCACCACGACCACCATCAACAGGTGAAATCTTTAAAACGCAATCCGTTAGCGCGGCCAACACGTTTCAGCTGTTCGTTTTGGAACGTCGTCGTTGACATTCCAAGCGGCGAGACCGAGTCTGTGTCGTTTGGACACAGAGCAAATCTCATTAATCAAACGGCGCAAATTGACAGCGGGTTCGACATGTTGTTCGTCCCCTTGGGAGGCAGTTAGCATCGACGACGACGACGCATTTGGTTTATTTTCGCGAATGACATCATTCTGAGCGCGCTTGACCACAGATATAGACACACAGGGAAAGAGCAGCGCTGAGCTGCAAAAAGAGCGCGCGATGAGTTCATAGTTATTCTCCGAGGCGAGTTTTCTGTCAAGCAAGAACGCGAATCATGTAAACATGGGTTGTAATTTTGCCACTAAAAGCATTTTGCACGACCAAGGGGTTATCGAACTGTCCTGGGTCAATATCTTAAAGGTTGTAACATTAAATTGCTTCATTTGAAACTTTTTGACAGTTGAAAATCTAAATCATAGAATGAAATTGAAGATGGAAATCGTTGTCAGCTGGTCCGAACTGTCATGCAAACACCCCTTAGGTGCGACTTTTCGCAGGCAATAAATAGAAAATTCAGCGAGGCTGAACACATTTCGAACATTTTCCGCATTATTAAGTGTCAACCACGGCAAACGTAGCGGTTGTCCACTTGAGAGAGAAAAAGAACTGTTTTGACAGTTATTACACTTTGACGAGTTATTTTTGCACGAGCGCAAGCAAATGTGTGTCTAACGCCGAAAATATGCTCAAATGTCCACTCCTGGTTTGTGACCAACTGGCCAACTAACCGTTCGCGCCTTCTTTAATGTAGAAAAGTGATTGCAATTTGTGTGTTTTTATTGCGCGCCGTGTTGGTGATGTTTGTGTTGTGTGAACACGACTTAAATTGAAGCTATCAAATCAGACTCTGTCTGTCACATGTGTACAAGCGTGCAAATAGAAGTGATTTATTCCGCTGTCACGGTGTGGTGTGACACAGTCTAATGCAGTCCATTTGCATCGCCGATTGGCTGGCTTGTTTGGGACAGTGTTTCTCTCTCTCGATCCATATTAGCATATACGCGCCCGGGGTTGTAGTTTGGCTCGCTAGTTTACGTAATTTGGATGCGCACGGCAAAACTGCTGGCTGAATTGACTGACAGCAGTGTTGCCAGCTGGTTGCGATAACCCGGAGCGACCGGATCAATCTCCGTTATCGCAATGGCGCGCTCGCGTCATGTTTATATTTCACTCTCGGACACGGCGATTAAAAGTCGCTCACATGTGCTCTATTTACGCTTACTCAACGCGTCGAATGACTGGCCGGGGATCGCCAGAGAAGCGTTTCACGACGCGTTGCATCGTTTGACAAGTTGCCACCTTCAGCATTGTAGACCTTGTTACGTCAATGTCAACAACGGGAAGGTAAGCAACTGTCAAACTGTGAGGAAAGTTCACAAAATTTTGACAGCTCGTGCTTCGTCTACAATCCCACTCTATGGATCGTCGAATCATATTGCTTGTTGGACTTTTTTTCCTGAATGAAACTTAATCCGGTACTCTTCCATTGAATGGCGAGCAAGAGCCGTGAATGTGAGAAAAACAATAAAATTTAATAATGAATAACCAGTGCAGGGAGCACCATGAATGAAAGTTGTGTGTACAACAATTCGCTTCTCCCTTTTCGACAGGGTTTCGGTTGGGTCCGCCATTGTAGGTACAAACTGTTGGAGACAGCAACACGTGTAAAAACGCCCCTGTCAACACACTCGATGACGTATGGGGAACCGCTTGCTTACAGCGTGTGCACATTAACGGATCGTGAAATTTACATCTGTCAGACTTGCGGCGCAGCGTAAACAAACGCGACGGCTGATATCTGCGCACCAAAATCATAACAAAGCACGGAGCGCTGCAAGGAGCAAATACTAATGAAGCGCGGCCGTTTGTCAAGCAGGTTCACGCCCACACGCGTTCTGCAAGTTTGTTTCCGGCATCTCGGGCGGGCATTAATAGAACAAGAAACCAACCAACACACATCAAGAAGTCAGCGCTGATAAAACCGCTTGACCGCTCTGCGAGCGAGTTCTGTTTGGCCTCAATGGGTTCTAATGGGGCACAATTGTTGACTTCCGGGATCGGCTCCTGACGCGGGGTCGTTAATCGAATTAACAAAATACACAAACGCGCTGTCCAAATCAAGCACTCAACAAGCCCCTAATCAGCTTTAAAAGGCTAATTTGAGGCGATCTCGGGAGGATTGCGTACTCACCGTAGGACACGGCCGGACTGGAACAGCTACGGGCCAGCGGTATCCGGGTTCCGGGCGTGATCGATGAGTCATCGCAGGTATCTTTGTGCCGTTTGTGCGGGTTGTGGATCGCTGGAAGAAAATAAGGGTTTGGTTAGTTCGTGAAATGTCAAAATAGCCTGTGTTTTGAATGGTTGATTTCGACCGAACGGAATTCAGGCGGATTCGAGCTGATTTTATAGGGCTGGGGAAAGTGACAGTTTCGCTGCGCCGTATCGAACAAAAGTCGTTTGCTGGACAAATAATTATAATAATTATAATATATGCTCAAGAGGAATTATATTTGACATTCAGGGCTGGGTATGGGAAAGTTACAACTGAACTACCTTATCGACCAAAGATTGTTTTGTTTTGATAAGGCGAACAAAAAGTTTTGCACAATTATTGAAGGTTATAAATCGGTTAAAAATAGTAAAAAAGTGACAACTAATAAACACCTCATCGACCTAACAGTGTAAGATTCCTTTTTATTTCGGAGAATTGAGCATAAAAAAAGTGAGTCCACCTCACAGACCAAAGTTTGTTTTTGTTTGGATGTTAATAAAAGAACAAAATATCATGCACGACAATTTAAGAGCTCAAAAATCCAGCAATAATACCCCATTTGACAGCGCTTTGTTTACTCTCTGCGGGCCTTCTCGCCATGAGTCATGATCGTGGCCCCTGAGCGGGCATGGGGGAACAGGTCTGGCAGTGCCAACGACGACGACGATGGCTGCTTGAGAAACTCGTTTGTTACGTGGTGGTGTGGATACCTGCTCGGTGAAGAAATCCACGTACACGAAACAAACTTGAAAAGGTCGTATCTCTCGGTGCTGGCCGCTTTTTGCTGCGCGCTCCTCTCAACAGGTGACGCGTGCAAAACGGGTTGGCATTTTTGCAGCGCTTGGTCAGGTCAGGTCTTTTGTGTGCAAGAGCGAAGAAAATGGCGATCGGCGAAGTCTTCCTGGTTTGCAGGTGGGTTCGGGAGGAAGATCTTAGTCGTAAACCAGGGTTGGTTGACGGCTTCTCGGCGGGTTTTCGGATACCACGGGGGTAATGAAGACATTAAACGCTCCCGAAATAGTGCCGAAATGATGCAACTGTTTACTCCCGGGGGGCAATTTACGACCTGCCGTGACTCAGCGATCACTCCTGCATGAGAGATCTGGGTCCGGGCGAAAATAAATGTTTTATTGCAACCGCTTCAGCTCATCATTCGGAAGATTGAGCGTAAATCAGCGTGATTTATAGTGGACGGTTCGGCGGATCTTCCACACCAATGGTTCTCTGGGCCATGTCTCTGCAATGTCTGCTCAATATCTCGAGTAGCAGAGCGAAAAAAGCTCACCAGCATTCACCAGCGTTTGTCGGTGGTATGTTTCCCTTCACTTGGCTCGGGGCCACTCTGCAAACCGCTGCAAGAGGTAGAGCGTAGTGGAGCGCGATCGACCAATACAAGAAGGAGCAACATAAAATTTTACACGCAATACTCGCAAGGCCGTTCTCGGCCGGCCAGCAGGTTCGCGAGCAGCACCCTCCATCGGTATGTAATTTGAACCGACGGCGCAACACATTGCTGCCACGGTCCTTACCCCCTCGTGACTACCAACCGGGTGGACCTCTCGTCGTTCACCAATTAAAAATAAACTCTCTCTCATTTCTCGCCGCCAACTCGGATCGGGACATACCAGCAGAAGAGCAGGCTGTGACTCAGATGTTTATAGGAGATTTAATTTAAAAATAATACATCCATTTCAGATCAAGCAGCCGCTGCGCGATCTTCTTCTTCGGTGAACCCCCCCCCGGATCAGCCGTGCACGAGGGGTAGATTATTTTCATTTTCTTTCCTGCTTCAGATTTTGCTTCGCACACACAACTCTCTGTGTGTATCTTTCTTCATCTTGGCCTGCTGCTGCTGCTGTTTTCACATATTTTGAAACATACCCGCTCGCTGTTTGCACGCCGTTTACTCGGTTGGCTGCGGTTGCGATTCAGCAGACCGACCGAGATATGACTCATCCGTCAGCCAACTCGGTGGAGCGATTAGGCGGGTTGGAAACGGGTAGAAGCAGGCAGGAAGGGGGACCGACGTCTGTTGCGTTTCTGGGGGCCCGCGCACACACAACGGGAAGAAGTTAATGATCGACATCTCCTTTGAGCAGTAGTGCTGCACGCACACGATTTCTGCGCAGAAGATTGATTGATGTTTGGTCGATGAGGCGAAGCGTTTGAAGTACCCGGAAAACACTGGCGAAGCCCTCCTGAAGAAGACTTTGTGACGGGTTGAAACGTTGAGAAGCAGCTCCAAAACCGCTGACCAAGCCGACCAGCTTTCTCCACGGTCGGGTTCCCGGAGCGGAGCAGCGCGTGTCGGCGGCCCGTCTAGACGGCATTCATCATCGGCAAGCGATGCAGAAAATTCCCGGTTTCGCGTTGCTCTTTCGCGGGCCGACTCGCCGTGGTCAGGAGTTCCCGGAATCCCCTCGGTGCACATTATGTATTCTCCATGAATCACGGTTCAGTTCAGTGACTGTGAGTTTCCCGTTCCCGGAAGAGACATTTGATTATAGTTTTGCTGCGGCCGAGGTTCTGATGTCACTTTGGAGTTATCTCCGCGTGTACGCAAACCGCAGATTTCCAGCGAAAGGTTACTGAGTGAACGCATTTTGTTGGCCTTCTGAAATGTGGTTGTTGAATTATAGCTAACCAAGTTCTAGATAACGCTTTCAGAACGTTTTGAACTCGTGTGTTCCGATTGAAAATAAATCACGTTCTGAATGTTCCATCCGCCGATTTCTCGTTCATTTGATTAGGGTCCACCTTTGTTATGGCAAGTCTTGAAATGTCTAACGCAACCAAGGGGGACAACGCTAAAGGTAAGGCAACTGTCAAACGGCAAAGACCAACCTACCGGAAGCCATGGCCGACGGAAGGACAGAAGCGCGTAAACGAGACAAACAGGCTGGAACCGACGGTGGAAAGGCGCGGCGCGCACGGGACGGACACTTGTCGTCGGTATTTCTGTCGGGGCGAGACTAATGGTGTCCGCGCGCGGAGGATGCCGCCAGAGACACTCAGTCTTCGGTGCCGAACGACCGAAGGAAACGCGTTGTTGCAGAAGGAAGAGCGCGCCGCGCGGATTTGCGCGTCGTGCTCGAATGGCAGTCTAATTATAAAAATATAAATCTGTCGGGTTTTCGGGTGGCGGAACGGAAAGGAAAGGTGGGTGGACGGACTGAGCAGGTGGGCAGGGTTGACCGATGGAGGGAAGACTCATCGCCGAGGCATGCGGTCTAGTTTTTTGAGGACTTTGAAAATAGATCTTGGCGTAGTAGGGAGGTGAGCCGAGCGTATCCGCGTGCTTGGTCGATGAGGCTGTACAACTTACCGAGCTTGGTGGCCGGCATGAGCCGTAGTCCGAGGCAGGTCGATTCGCGCTTTATCCTCATCTTGGTGGACGTTGTGGCGCTGGTTGTCACCACCGTTGTGCCGGGTGATGACGACGACGGCGACGGTGGACTCGAGGATCGCGCGGAATTGGTGTGAATTTTGACAGGTTGGTTTTGGGTACTCCAAGCTCCAAGCGGTTGGGATTTTTAATTTAACCGGGAACAATCTCCGTACGATCACTGTTTGTTTGTGCAACGGCACCTTCTATTTAGAAATGATCTCACTTGATCGGGATCTTCGTGTACCGAGCGCGGGCCCTTCTCTTTGCGAGAATATTGTAAAGCACTCAGAACTAGGCAATATGAATCACTATTATTCACTTAACATTATGCAACTGTTGTCGAGAGCGATTGAGCGCAATTGACTCCTTGCTGTTTGCTTCTTTTCTTCAAGTTTCCTCTTCACTTTATCAATGCCGAGGCCCAATTTATTCGCACTTGTTACACTATATGTGTTATTTATTATTCTGCTCCTATCTTTACAACCTTCTGTACTCGAATAAACTCGCCTCTACCCCGTTTGTATACTATATATAGGCGTGTTGGTTGTGTTTGGTAAAAGTATTGGTCGTCTGAAAGCACTTGATTTCACTTTATATCACTCGTTTATGTTTTGTTACAATTTCGGTATCTCCCTTGCTTCTTTGCTTCGCGTGGTGTACCTGTGCAGTACAACCGCCTTGATGAGTAATCCGTGTGTCTGGCTGGATTTTCGGGGTTCTCTGAACCTGCCGTATCGGTTAGCAAGCGTTGGCAGTCAATCGACTGTTTCGACCACGCGTTCCGGAACTATACACTAAAGGGTCTGTCGCGAAACCTACAACACGGTGAGAGCAGGACAGTGCGACGACACCGAGCGAGAGCGAGAGAATCCGAACAACGTAGAGGTCTGTGGGACACGCGTGCGTCTCGTGTGGACACAGAATCACGAATGACTGTCCCGGACTGACTGACTGGCTGGCTGGCTACGGTGCCCGCTACATCAGGCGCTCACATTTCGCGCCCTCTCACCAATACAGACATGCGACCGCTCTGCCACCAATACATTGGAACAGCCCGGGTGACGTCACGCGGAAATGAGGGGATGGGGACGGAACAGTTCATAGGTGTTGATAGGAGTGCGCGCAATGATGAACGATGCACGTGTCCAGGTTCCAGGTGCGTGTGTGACCAGGAATGCAAATTTGGATTGATGGATTCGACAGAAATTGAAGATTCACGATGTTGAACTCAACAATTCGTTTAGTTCGAATGTCGCCGAAACAAGTATCAATATAATCAGAACTAATTGACGAGTTTATGAACCAATCATGACTGCTAACTTTTAAACTGCAGTGAATCTGCAAATATTCAGTTGCAATACTTTACGTGTAGCTAATGCAGCTTGACTTTGAAGATCTTCCAAACTCATATACAACGGCATGATTAGCAAATAAAAACCAGCTGGTGCAGTGGCGCTCTGTGCCAAACCATAGTTTGTCCAGCGAAGGTTGACTCCAAAACTATAAACAATGGTCTGTTATCAAAAAACACCTCAACTTTTCTCTCCAACCCCTTATCAATCAACTCTTGTTATCACCCCGTCTCCGACCAACCTTCACCAAACGACTCAACCATGGTCTTCATTTGGCGGAATCACGCGCGCCGCCTGATCAAGTCAACTCGCTTGCACTCACACCGTCTCAAGTCCCGTCTCGTACAGTCCTCCCGCTCTGTGTTGGTGTGTTTGCACAGGCACCAGTTGTTAATGTTGTGTTTATATTTCTTCTTCTCTCACTTTTCTCGCGGACAGCCTCTTCGTCGCCCTCTTCTACCCCAACTCTCTCTCTCTCTCTCGGCTCTGCGCCGCTGAAAAAGTATGACTCATCCTAAATGATTATACTTTTGCGACCTCTCTCTTCACTTCTCCGCCCCTCCGGACCTTCCCTGACTTCCTCGTCGCATCTGCTGTCTACAAGCAGCCGTCGTCGTCGCTGTGAGTAGAACAGCTTGTTGGTTATTTTGGCTTCTCGGTCGTGCAAATCAGACCTTCTTGCTAGAGGTGCTGGCGGTACGATGAGTTGCTCCACATTACCTGTGCACGTCGAGACATTAGGTAAGGTTTCCCGCGGATTTTGCGATGAGTTCGTTTGAACGCATTAACTAAATATGGCACGTTCCAATTGGCAGCACTGCCCATTGATGTTCCTGTCAAAAAAGTGTGCCAACGCGTGATGCGTCTTCCGTTTCAGTCTATGCAGGAACTTTTCCACGAGGTACAAGTTGTACATCCCGCGGCGGCGACACTTCTTGAAAACGTGTAGGAAACTGCCTGGTCGGGCACACAATAATTAGTAAGAGGTTAGAACAACTCTGCTGAATAAGTCCCCAACATCAGAAGAGCTAGACTGGCGGGCGGGACACGTGAAAACATCTGGGACAATCTCGGCCAGTGAGCACCAACGGGAGGCGTGTCTATGTGACTTTTGGTTTGGTACATTTTCCTCAATGTTGTTGATGTTTTATTTTGTATGCGTTGGAGCCAATGATGTGGAGGTAGATTTGATTTGCAAAACAAAAACAGCAGCCGTGGGGTGATGAATCATCGACGCGACGCGAGACGGGAAAGGACCTTTGGGGTTGTCCACGCTTCACATAAAAATAAATTGGATGGAAATTGGGCACTAAAGCCCTGTGTCAACGGTAAAAAACACGATTAAAAACCATTTCTGATCACTTTTTTTCATTTTAATGCAAAAAAAATATTGACAAGACAACATTTTTTCGATGGATCAACTATGGTCCCCTTGGAACGAGCTGTCAAGTAGGAGCTTTTCTGTCAAGAAGGACCGCGAGGATAATTTTTCAAAATTGATTTAAAAATCAATTTTAAACTCTTTGTGGTCGTACAAAGGGTCATTGTACTCATAAAAATAAGCTTTATCGCTGTAAACAATAATATCAGCAATCTAAGCTTCATTTTAGGACCCAATTGTCCACGATGGGGAGGGGGGAGGGTTGAGATTACCAGAAAAAGTGTCCACGTGGTTTATGGATGGTCCCGATGCTAAAAAATATCTGATTGTTGATATCAAATGTTTGTAAATACTTTGAGAATGAAATATGTTGGTAAATGTAATCAGTAGGTAAAACCAATTCCTATCTTTAATAATAACATTTTTGCATACCTAATTCTAGCTAAACATTGTAATAGGGCTGAAGCCGAAGTGTAAACAAAGAGTCTATCCTGCTCGTGTCTATTGTAAACATCAACTGACGTGAGTAGGATAGACTCTTTGTTTACACTTCGGCTTCGGTCCTTTTACATTGTTTTGCTTGAATTGTAGTAAATTCGTTTACAGTCCAGACTCGATTATCCGAAGGCCTCGCCAAATATTCACTTGGGATATTCGAATCACAAAAAAAAATCGTTGTCTTATTTTTGATGATCGAGCCATACTTAAGCCCATAAAGCACTAATTTAGAATTTTTAAATCCAAGATGGCTGCCAAAATGGTGGTGATAATATAGAAATGCATTTTTCAATTTAAAAGGCAATCAAATATTCAAATTTAACTAAAATGGGGTCGCAGAAATTAAATTTGATGTTAAAAATAAAAACATTAAAAATACTGAAATTTGTTTTGGTCATGATTCGAAATCTGAAGTCACATACAAACCTTCGGATAATATAACTTCGGATAATCTAAACTTCGGATAATTGAGGCTTCTGATAATCGAGTCTGGACTGTATACACTAGGGTGGTCCAAATCCGGACTTACTCGGGGCTACCCCCTGAAATCAATTATCAACCCATAACTAGACTTGATTTTTGAATTTAAAATTTGAGCTCATTCTGGCTACGGGAACCAGGGGGATGCTAAAGGCCGCCATCTTGGGTGATTGAGATTTATAAAGCGCACAAGCTGCGCACAGTAAAAACAAAAATATTTCTTTTATTAATAATTTATTTTTTGTTATAACAATTACTGTAGCAAAAGTCACAGTTTACACAGTAGTTAAGTTAAACGTTTCATGTGATAAAAGTACAACTTTAAATGAGGTCATCGGCACGATGTGTGCTTAATAATCCACACTTTAGTAGTTTATTTTGCAAATAAATTGATAAAAATCACCTCACAAACATACACTAACTTTTAAACGTACATTGCCGTAAAATTTTACATAAAAACAATAATTACTTTATTTCCATTTTATGCCTGCAGTTTTTTAACTTTTTTTTTACAGTGTGCAGTTGCTTTGTTTTGATTCCGTTACGAACAGCTGTTCTGTTGTGCTGGAGCCGAAGTTGACATTTCCCTTTTGTTCTGGTACCGAAGTTGGAAGTTTGAAGTTCGGAAGTTCGAAGTTCGAATTTTCATATCTTTCGAGTCGAATGTATATAAAGTCACTTAGTAAACAAACAATTTATATGTTAAAATAAGATGCTTGATTTAAACACTTATGTTAATGTGGCATTTAAGGTTATTAGAAACTTTAATAAATAAGTACCGTAATCTGGGGTGAATTGGGACTACAGTCTGAATAGGGACAGCAGTTTCTAGAGCACTTAAAGCATTTAAATATATCAGTTTTTATGCAAAAAAAGAAAATAAGTCATTTTCAAGATTTGTTTTCCTTAATCTTTTCCCATCAATACCTACAGTGTTGCTGAAGATAAAAATAAGAAAATAAGGCTTTCTAGGCACAGTGAAAAAAATATAATTTAACCCAATAATGACGAACTTCTCGTCACAGTGTCCTGATGCAAACATTGATCGAGCTCGAGCTGTCACTGCCCTGTGAAGTATGTTTTCTGACATATCGGGCGGCCAGTCAAAAAAACCAGCTAGAAGTCGCCTGACAGAAAACTTTTTGCTAGAAAGAGATAGGAAACCTGATGCAAACAAACGTCCAGCTGTAATGTAAACATACTTTGAATGTATTGGTAAATCTCTGACTAGAAAGCCTTATAAAGAAATTTCTAATTATAAAATGAGTGATTTGAACAAGCTTTGTTCTAAGAAGTGGTCACGAAGATCAAAGAGTATTTCTGGAGTTTTTTTTAATAGGTCCTATAAACCAAATTTTCATTTTTTGCTTTTTGGGTGTTTTTGAATATCCCTGACTCAAGGCGGTTCTAAAAACACCCAAAAAGCAAAAATTGAAAATTTGGTTTATAGGACCTTTTCAAAAAAAACTCCAGATTTGTATGAACGTTGCAAACTATGTGTTTGTATAAAATCTTTCAAATTTCTATTTCTATCTTTCTAATCTATAATTCAAATTTTAAATAAAAAATATTTTCAAAACGTGCTGTCAGCCCCGAAGTAGTATCTCTCGATCTTTCTAGTAAAGATTCACATGATTCTCTAGAACAAAACGATTTTTATGGACAAAGGAGTTGAAATATCCCCAGCTTTATTTAAGTTGGTGTTTTCAATTAAAAATCGATTTAAACGACTTTATACAGGGAAACCGTAACGCGGTGCGTTACGTTTTTCTAATTTGTCGATTTCTCTGGAACGACGCCGCATTTTTGAAATCTTTTAAAAGCAATTTGAAGGTTTTGTTCAGATCTACAAAACGCTTTTTGAAGCTTGCAAAAATATTGTATGGTTTTAGAGAAATCGACGAAATAAAAAGCGTAACGCCACCGCGTAAAATGAGGCTTCCCTGTAATATATTCAGTTAAACCTCGCATAGTGCGCAGGCGCTACGCTTTGTATTTCATCGATTTCTCAAGCATGATACAATATTATTGCATTCTTTTTTAAGCAATTTGTTCGTCTTGTTCCAATCTACAATCTGCTTAAAAAAGTTTACAAATATATTCTGTCGTTTCAGAGTAATCGAAGAAATACAAAGCTTAACGCCTGCGCACTATGCGAGGTTTGACTGTATATGAATCTAAAACATGTACTTTTCCCAAAAAAAAATTTAGTACTCAGATTGAAAAGCAATGTAATTTGATGTATAAACTCTCCAGGAAAATTTCCTTAGTTAGTGATTTTAATGTTATCCATCTGCATGTCTTGTCTGGAATAATTTTTATTTAGAAATCATATATTCAGGAACTCTCGAATGGAAGCATTATTTAATTAAGTTACATAAAATGGATTTTCTGCAACCTCCCTCCTCTTTTCCCTCTAATTGTAACAGATAAGCTATCCCCCATCCCCTATGAAACGTGAAACGCAATGTCTTTTAGTAAATTTTGATAAATAATTAAAATTTACATTTTCAGTATTAACACAACACAAAAAGAATTTTAAAACTCATATTTTTGTTGGTATTTACTTAAATTTATTTACACTAAAACCCCGGTTTACGCTCAGGCGTTACGCTTTGTATTTCGTCGATTTCTCTGGAACGACGCAATATTTTTGCAATCTTTTTAAAGCGATTTATAGGTCTTGAGCAGATCTACAAATTGCTTTCAAAAGAATGTAAAAACATTACACTGTTTTCGAGAAATTAACCAAACAAAAAGCGTAAGGCCTGCGCGTAAACGGGGGTTTTAGTGTAGCACAAATTGAATTAATTTTTTGTTTTTTTTTCTAAATATTTTTGATCTCTACCTAAATTTTCCCAACAACAAAAAAGAAATCAATGATTTTGCAGATTATGAGATTTTTTTTAAAAGTTGAATCCTTCTTGGATCTACTGAAGTGATGATACGTTCGGTATGAATAATTGTTGCTATAAAAGTTTTTCCCAAATATGTATTCCTTCGTAGATTACAGTTGAGCTGGCTCATGCTCAAACACATATTTCACAACACTTCTTCCGCTGACGAGAAAAACTCATGACGAAGCACTATTTCCCACTCTGAAAAGCAATGTAAACAGAACGCTTATTTTTGTAAACGCATCCCAGGTTGCAGTAATGCAATTCCATTTCTCAATGAGAGAAACTGTTCAGCTGGGCTAAGAGTGTAAGGTGACGACATTCAATTTCATGAGATAGCGAAAAATGCTGTGTACGCGAAGCTCGCTAGATTACGCTGTAATTTATCTAGGAGTAAATCCACGTAAAATAACGATATTTTTGCGATCACTTTTGAAGTTTTTTTTTGACAGGCTTCAATGAAAAACAGCCAACACCATAAATTCATTGAATCCACAAAAAAACTTCAGATTTTCGAGTCAAAAAAAAAGTAGAATCAGTGGCTAGAAAGTCGTCACTTGTCGTGGAATTCTTCCATGTCCAACTCGTGCCATATGGCCACCGTGCGAGGTGCCAGTTCGGGAAATTGTAGGCAAACTGAAATATCACGGTCTGATAGTGGCTTTGGTTGTTGTTTGGGTGGATTATTAGGCCATATTGCGCTGCTAGAAGATTTCTACTGATAACAACCACTTTTTACCGGTCTGATTGTGTGACGTCTGCTCGATTGTTGATAATAGAGTGATGAAATGTTCAACCATTTTCAATTGATCACCACCACACAGGTGGTGAATCATGAACCACGTGAAGATTCCTGTAAAAGACAATTCATTCAACGAAACGGAAAGTACTCACCCGCAACGTGTCTCGTGAATTTGAATTTTTTGTCGTAATTAACTGGCTAGATTACGCGGTCACCTAATTGGGTATTGAAATGTGCTCACTTCTAACGTGCTATTATTGCAAGGAAAACAATTTTCTATAAGTTCCATGAATCAACCGATCGTTGACAGCAAAGATGAAATACACAGTTAGTCATAGGTTGTTGTCTTTAGAGTGATTTGCCAACAAATTTGTTGATCACAGAAACAGTTTTAATCAATGATGCGTCAGGAATAAATAAGTATTGGTGATAAGGTTCCATTTCCTTAGGAAATCAAAAGAATTTAAGTGCGTATTTTGGAGTTCAACCTTTAGTGATAAAACTATAAAATTCTAGAGAATAACAGTCATGCCTCGGTTTAGCACTGCATATAGGGGATGGCTATAATCGAATAAAAAATCATGCAAACATCAAACAATTATAGTGTTTTGGAATTGGGATGATGGTAGCTATCCATTGTGACTATAGTTTAATGAAAATATTCACAAAAATACGTATTTTTCCTGTATTTTGAAAATTCGTTTTTATATTCTAAAAAAAAACTTCAAAATATTTGTTATTGCATCAAATAATCGTGTTTTTGTCATACTTTTTTTTGAAAATACTGAAAATTTTCACAAAACTACGTACTTCAGAAAAAATACTAAAAATTTCATTTTTTACGGTATTGGTATCACATGATTGGGATTTTTTCGAATGTAATAACATTTTTTTGAAAATACTCAGCATTTTCACAAAACTACGTATTTTGAAATGTAACAACGAGATTTTTTGAAAATACTCAAAACTTTCACAAAACTACGTATTTTCGAAAAAAATACTCAAAGTTTCTGGTTTTTCACAGTATAAGCATAGATTATTAATCAAGTAGATGTCCCACTTGGAAATTGCTCCATATACCCAGTTGGCGACACCCCTTAAGGTAAGAACAAGATTGTCCGTCAGACCTGGACGCAAACGCAAAATTTTGCGCCTGTCATCATAGCCTGCCAGTTATCGACCACTGAACAAAGCAACCCCTGTAGATTGTTCGACTGACAGTTGTTGGAAAAATCGAACTGGCACAGCGTTCTGCATCCACCACTGCGTCGAACGGACAATCTTGCTCTTAGCTTTAAGCGCTGTGCGCGCCACCATCGTCAGTTTACAGGTACTATATTGGTAAACATGATCGTAGTACTCAGGGCACTTTCTTGTTTTAAATTGGTTTTTCTTTTTGACAACAAAGTGTCACCAAGTGTCTCAATTCTCGCTTCTCTTTAGATTTCTGAGTGAGGAATCTACAGACAAGGACCACGGTGACCTCCCTTTCGGCGGGTTGTATCGGACGGGATGTTTTCACGTCCTCGATTCGGCCAATTTCAACGACGAAAAGTCCATGGCACGGAGTGCCATTTTCTCCCTAGGCAAGCAAATTAATGCGCAGCGCGGTGATTCCTTGCAGATAGGGCGAGATCTTGTTAGGAATGGCCTTGACTTTCATGCCGCTGGAGATCGATTTCCTGGCCAGAAAGATCCGTAACGTTGACGAAGGTGTCGTTGAAGCTAACGTAGATGTAGGCCAGTCCGAACACGACCCAGCCCTCGCGGATTTGCGGTCTTAATGAAACCTAGGCCTCCTCCTTAACGGGTTTTTCTTGCAGGAAGCCATGCGGGAGTGAATTGAGCTAGCACGGCCTCCCGGGTATGCATCCGAAGCCTCAACGTGATCTGGGATTACAAGAATTACACCGAGCCGTGGAAGGAGTAGTGGAGCAAACAGCATAAGGTCTACATCTCGGTCAATGACTTTTCCAATGTTCAGAGCCATACATTCAAGAAAAAAAGGAATTTTCAAAGCAATGATCAAGGCGCAACTCTATCAAAAACTGTGTGAACCTTTTGCACGAACACTACACGGTTTACAATAAAAATAGAATTCAGTCTGGTTGTGAATTAAATTTTGTGGAATGACGGAAAAACTTGTAAAACCTGAAATGTAAGCAAACTCAGCATTTTTTGTAGCTTTGTATTCGTACTTAAAAATTATTCAATTTTTTTTACATAAAATCGCACTATTTGCTGCCAGTTCTGCGACAGTTGGCACAGCCATTCGAGGAACAAGTTTTGGATAGCTTCGTGGGTCGCGCCATGTGCTGCTTGGTAGCATCCGGCTTGTGCTTCGGCTTGGCCTCGCGTTCTCGTTCCTCTTGAAACGCCTTCTTCATCGAACTCTGTTGCATTAGGCTCAACGGAGCCAATTCGCGAGGCCACGCTGGAGCGGAACATGCAGAGGCTGACTGTGAAGCGCAAGCAGACTCCAGCAACGAGCAGCAGCGAAAGTGACTTGGCCTCCGCTCGGCCGGAAAGCTCCAAGTCTGCTGGGTCGAAGCGGACTCCCAGTAGCTCGCCAAAGAATTGGTTTAACCTTAAAGAGCAGAGCAGAGAATTTTCAATTTGGAGGCATTTTTGGTAAAACTTTGTTTTCACTCACCTGCCATAGTCGACAAAACATTAAGCCGAACTGAGCGACTTCCGGAGCAACGATTTGAGGAGGTTGGCCAAAGTTGTATGGAATCCGTACTGGCGAAGGCAGGATTTCCGATACTCCAAACAGGCAGCTTAACGCAGTAAAGTTGGCATGACCATCAAAAAATCGCGAAAAGGCAAGATTCTCTGATTGTCGAAATGTTTTGACTTGCTCCCGAGAAGTTGATACGTCAAAGTTTGAAAACAGAGGTTGCTATCATAGCAACCTCCAGAACGCTGAACTGAAACTGGGGAAAACAACGTTTCCCTTCGGAAATATCCAAAATTAGTACCTGTGAATCGCCACCAGGTGCAAAAGTGGCGTGGCGGTAGCGTCACCAGCCCCAACAGGGGAGTGGCATATCTATATATATTTAGTCTATGGTGTAAGTATCAAATGATCGGAATTTTTTATACATTTCGAATGTAATAACAACCATTTTTGAAAAAACTCAAAATTTTTACAAAACTATGTATTTTTGAAAAAAAAAAAACACTTCAAATTTCAGTTAGGTAACAAATGAGCGGAATTTTTTCAAACACATTTTTTCAAACAAACAAATGTGATAAATTTTGAAACTTTGAAATTTTGAGTATTTTTTAGAAAATACGAAGTTTTGTGAAAATTTTAAGTATTTTCAAAATATAATGCTATAGCTTACGAATTTTTATGAATAATCTTAATAATTTGTGAATCAATATTGTGAAAAAATGAAATTTTGAGCATTTTTTCGAAAATACGTTGTTTTGTGAAAAATTTGAGTATTTTCAAAAAAATTGTGTTACAACTTTCGAAATGTATGAAAAAATCCCGATCGTTTGTATCCATGTTGTAAAAAACTGAAATTTTGTTTTTTTTAAGTATCATTTGATACCCTTATTGAAAAAAGACCGAGCCACGTAGCCCAGTGGTAACGCTTCCACCTCGTAAGCAGTAGATCGGGGTTCAAATCCCGGCTCAGACCAACACAACTGGTGATCTTTTTCCTTCTAGATTCGATTGCTTAGTAAAGGGAAGGTAGTGTATCGTCACAAACTGGTGTTCCCCTCTTCACGGGATTAACTATATTTTACTTATTGAAAAAACTTTAACTTTAAGTATTTTTTTTTCGAAAATACGAGGTTTTGTGATTTTTTTTTATTGTATTTGCAAAAAATGTTTTTATAACAT
This sequence comes from Culex quinquefasciatus, assembly GCF_015732765.1. NCBI lineage: Eukaryota > Metazoa > Arthropoda > Insecta > Diptera > Culicidae > Culex > Culex quinquefasciatus. The sequence goes on along the minus strand of NC_051861.1, from coordinate 29,119,197 downwards.
TTGAAATGTATAAAATATCCAATCATTTAATACCCATATTGCGAAAAAAAATCAGTATTTTTGAAAAAAAATGTTTTTATAAAAAATTTAGTATTTTCAAATGTATGAACAAATCCCGATTGTTTGATACCCATATTGTATAATAATAAAATTTTGAGCATTTTTTATGTCAAAACTACGTAGTTTTGTGAACATTTTCAGCATTTAAAAAAATATTGCATTCGATATGTACGAAAAATCTCGATCATTTGGTACCCATATTGCAATAACAATAATTTTGAGTATTTTGCCTTCCTCACCTTACTGAGGAAAGGCTATAAAATCACTCGAAAAATGATCTTATTAATTTGACCTCGTAGACCCACCTTCACGTATACATATCGACTCAGAATCATTTTCTGAGCAAATGTCTGTGTGGATATGTGTAGGTGGGTGGACAACAAAATTCTCACTCGATTATCTCCGGACTGGATGAATGGATTTTGACCGTATCATTCGATCCATCTTGGGGTCCCATAGGTCTCTACACCCGGAACTGGGCATCGGCATACGAGAGGATAAAGAGCACGATTCGGTAGTATAATGGTACTGTGTGCGGACGGAGAGGATAAATCCCGAAAATACCGAGAGTACTTTACTCATGGTTCATTTTCCAAAAAAGTTCATCTATCAAAAAAAAAGTCCCAGTATCGAGACTCGAACCCAAGACCTTCGGCAAATTGAACCGTGCCTTTGCCGTATGGGCCACCAAGGTTCGGTGACTTAGTGGCGGTCGTTTGTCCATATAAGCCACTCATAGGATGAATTGTTCCAATGAACGAATGAACACGCGAGAGGACTATACTCTCGCAATATAGCACTTTCCTCACGTTTCTTTTCGTGAGGACTATCCCCTCGTTCTTTAACTTTGGGTGTATTTAAAATCAGCAAGTTTAGTTAAGTACTTCAAAAGTTATGCTAAAAAACCATTTGGCGTATGTCCGGAAGATTGTAAAAGGGTGGTTTTTGCAAGAAAACCTATTATGTTATACTTTTTCAGAAAGGTATTGAAAATACCTTTCCAATGAGTCTAAAACATTGAAGATCTGACAATCCTATCAAAAGTTATTAGCACTTAAGTGTTATTTTAACACTTTTTGGAGGCCGGATCTCAGATATTTCAATGAAAATGATGTTCGGGTCCCTTACACCCAAAGTTAAAGAACGAGGGGATAGTACTCACGAAAAGAAACGTGAGGAACGTACTATATTGCGAGAGTATAGTCCTCTCGCGTGTTCATTCGTTCATTGGAACAGTTCATCCCATGAGTGGCTTATATGGACAAACAACCGCCACTCAGTCACCGAACCATGGTGGCCCATACGGCAAAGGCACGGTTCAATATGCCGAAGGTCTTGGGTTCGAGTCTCGGTACCGGTACTTTTTTTTTTGATAGATGAACTTTTTTGGAAAATGAACCATGAGTAAAGTACTCTCGGTAATTTCGGGATTTATCCTCTCCGTCCGCACACAGTGCCATTTTACTACCGAATCGTGCTCTTTATCCTCTCGAATGCCGATGCCCAGTTCTGGGTGTATGCAACCCGTCGTTAGCTAGATAATTGAAATACCTTTCAAATGAGCCTAAAACATCGAGGATCCGACAACCAAAGTCGAAGTCGGATCTCACTTATCTATCTGAATACTGTGTCCGGATCCATCATCCGACCTAACCCTACAAACGAGTCTGAATGTTTGAAGATCTGGCAGTTCTGTCTTAATACTCTGTCTGATGAACTTGTCAAAGAAAAGATAGTTAGTTCAGTTACTTTTCCTTAATTCCTCTGATCATTTGCTTGAGACATAAAATAATATTTCCATAGCATAGAGGAACTAATGATGCAAAATGATTTTCTTAAAATAAGGAAGATTTTGAAAATCTATCACCCTGCTTTAACAAATTCTCTGCGAACGATCAGCTGGTTCTCAACAAATAATTAGAATATCAGTCACCACCAAAATTCCCCGAAACTTTACGATCTCATAAATCCGGTAAAATTCCTCCAAATTGGCCACCACCACCACCGCCAACATAGATCATCCGCGCCGACAAAGCAAAGCCATTGTGACGAGCCATGATTATTCATCTCTTGACATCATTCTGAGCTAATTGTGCTAAGTGAGGGCACCATCCACGAACGACGTGACGTAATGTGTGTCGTCGAGAAACAATCGAACTTAATTGCCATACCAAACTTTGGTCTCTACGACTCACCTCAGTTGACATCACAGCACAGTTTTCAAAGTGTGCGTTTTGTTTTTGTGTGTACTCCAATCGAAATGGCATCTGACCAGAAATGGAAAGTTCTTCAAATTTTGCACGATTTGTTATTTCGGTTTCGTGCTTCGATGACTAATAAGTCTTGATGGGAACAGCATGGCTGGCCGGGGCGGTGACACAACAGTCAGACAGCATTGTACTGGCCATCCAGTCATTTCTAGCAGGAATGCTATGTCGATCGTGATCGTGATTTCCATGTGCAATTATGGGTTCATATTTCACCGCTTATTCATTCATTCATGTCATCGCAGAATTTCTCACAATCGTTTGACAGCTTCAGTGCTGACTGGGGCGCCTCTAGCGGTAGCGTGACTAAGCTGTGGCAGATGCTGTCAGGAAGTTTTGCCTTTTTGCACTTTATGATTCTTTCGTGATCCAGACCACCCAGCTTGTCGTCAGGACAGATTACTTTCCTTATTTGATTTTTCGAGAGGAGAGGGAGCTAATTTCGGCCGATACAGAATTTATTGGGAGTTTTTAAGAGCGAGTTTTTCACCGATGTGAAACAGGTCGTATCGAGGTGCTCCGATTTGGATGAAACTTTCAGCGTTTGTTTGTCTATGCATGAGATGAATTCATGCCAAATATGAGCCCTCTACGACAAAGGGAAGTGGGGTAAAACGGGCATTGAAGTTTGAGGTCCAAAACACATTAAAAAACCTTAAAATTGCTCGCATTTCCGTAAAACTTCATCAATTCCAACTCTCTTAGATGCATTCGGAAGGTCTTTTGAAGCCCTTCAAAATGTGCTATAGACATCCAGGATTGGTTTGACTTTTTCTCATAGCTTTTGCAAATTACTGTTAAAAATGGTTTTTTTTTAATCCTTAATAACTTTTGGCAACAGCCTCCAACACCCATACTCCCATAGGTCAAAAGTTAGGGAATTTCATGGACTATAAGCCTACGGTATTAACTTTTTGGCCAATTGCAGTTTTTCTCATAGTTTTTCGAATTTTCTAGAACAAACATTTTACAACGTTAGTTTTTGCTCTGTAGGCCTCCATAGCGGCACTTTTTGGTCTTAATTTTGTCATATTCGGAATCTTCGGTCAATTTCACGTAAGTTAGAAGTATTGCAGTTGTAATTTTGATTTAAAAAATAATTAAATAAAACATTTTTGAAAAAAGAAATAGATTTTATTTACCCTATGATCAATACGTCAAATGCTGTATCAAGTAGGCGAAAACTTGTTTACCCCTAATCCGACAAAATGCTAAATAATATTTTAATTCATTCTAAATGGCATTTTTTCCAATCAAATTCAAAATTCCAACACCTCAATCTAATGTAAAATTTTCTGAGGATTCCGAATATGTCAAAATTGAGACCAAAAAGTGCCGCTATGGAGGCCTACAGAGCAAAAACTAACGTTGTAAAATGTTTGTTCTAGAAAAATCGAAAAACTATGAGAAAAACTGCAATTGGCCAAAAAGTTAATACCGTAGGCTTATAGTCCATGAAATTCCCTAACTTTTGACTTTTTTTTTTACTTTTTTTTTGTGTTGGAGGCTGTTGCCAAAAGTTATTAAGGTTTAAAAAAAATCAATTTTTAACAGTAATTTGTAAAATCTATGAGAAAAAGTCAAACCAATCCTGGATGTCTATAGCACATTTTGAAGGGCTTCAAAAGACCTTTCGAATGCATCTAAGAGAGTTGGAATTGATGAAGTTTTACGGAAATGCGAGCAATTTTAAGAATTTTCATGTGTTTTGGACCTCAAACTTCAAAGCCCGTTTTACCCCCCTTCCCTTTGTCGTAGAGGGCTCATATTTGGCATGAGTTCATCTCATGCATAGACAAACAAACGCTGAAAGTTTCATCCAAATCGGAGCAACTCGATACGACCTCTAGAACAAACCGAGCAGAATCTACAAATACTGCCTCTTAATAGAATGAGACAGTTTACAAGCTAAATAAAGCAATGTCAAAATTACCTCACCTGTATTCGTCAAAAACTTAACAGTCACTGTCAGTACACGATCACCGCTGTCTAACTTAAGTCCAACATAAACAACAACAACAAGCAATCGCGTGCTATGTGGTGTGGCGTCTGTTCTGCGTGGTGATACTATGTCTTTGCGACGCGCTTCCTTATGGCCCGAGAGGGAGAGATCAATAAAAATAATTAAACGTACACCGGACCGAACCGAAGGTGTACGACATCGACAGCAATGGGTTCTGGTGTGGTGACTCCGCGGATGAGTCATGAGCGGCAGATTTGGACTGGCTATCGAGAGGATCACGGTTTAAAGATTGCGTTTGTTAAAATCTAGTCAGACTCCGCTTTTGAATTTTGAAACTATTTTAGAGGTGGGTAATTATCCATCAACTCACACGAAATCGGAAAAATTACCCCGTCCCCTCTTCGATTTGCGAGAAACTTTGTTCAAGTTGAAAATTGTGTCCCTAATTACGAATCCGAGATCCATTTTTCGATATCTCGTGACGGAGGTCCGGTACGACCCCTTCCATTTTAGAACATTCGAAAAGAGAAATGTTTTCAATCATTTGCATCCTAAAATAGTGATGGCTTGGAAATTTGGTTTAAAAGAAACTTTTATGCAGCCGATTTGGCTCAAATTTGGGGTGGGGGTTCTTTGACCCAAATAGTTAGACCCGCATTGTTTTGTTTGGCAATTAGGATGTTAATATCCAAAATAGGGTGGTCAAAAAAAATGACATTTTTCGTCGATTTCCGCAAAAAGCACATAACTTGAAAATTTCAGGAAGACGCAACTTTTGGTACCCAAACATATATAGGTCATCGCTGAAATTTTCAAGTTATCGTAGTTTTAGTGAAAAAGCTGATTTTACCCGTTTTCGTCATGCGCGCGGTGTGTTGAAAAACCCAGTTTTTATGTTCAAATAATCATATCTCCGAATCGTGTTAATGGATATTCGCAATTTTGATATGTTTTGTAAATTATTCTAAGGAATCAGGGAAAAACTATTTTCTGATATGAGCTCTTTGGTCCCGAGACTTTCAATTTAGCAAATTAGATTTTCATACGACCTTTTCAAATATTCAGCTAGGGTTTTCGAACCTCCACATATTTTTCCTCAAAAACCATACTAATAACCTTTTTTGAAACATGGCGCTTTAAGATTGGTTCAGTCGTTCCGAGATATGATTTTTGAAAAATGTGCTTTTAGCCAAAATCGACGAAAAATGCAATTTTTTAGACTACCCCATTTCGGATAGGAGCATCCTAGTCGCCAAACAAAAAAAATACAGGACTAATTATTTGGGTTAAAGAACCCCCACTCCAAATTTGAGCCAAATCGGAGAACTTTTGATTTGGAGGCTTCCTGTTTGACGTGGAATGGCTGTAGGGCAGCTGGGGGTAAGACGGCCACCCCACTATTTAAATAAGTATACTAATGAATATTACTAAAATGTTTAGCAATACTGTTCCTCATGCTAAATAATGCATATGGAGTTACCTTTGCCAAACATATTGTTTGAAATAGTATAAAAATAGCTAAAAATAAACAAATAATTATTGAACTTGAAACTGGATGTAATTATCAAGAATTCCAACTTAGGCATTTTTGTTAGATAACATTATGTCTTTCTGTCTTCAAATATTTATTCATGTTAAAATTAAGTTTTCCCTAGATTATTTCTCTTGGAAAAGTTTAAAAAAGGCGAGTGGCTTTTTGCAAAAAATGTTAAAAAACATGTTTTAAAAAATAATAAATTTGGGGGCAAGACGGCAACCTCCTCCGGGGGTAAGGCCACCCGTTATTTGTAAATTTTAATTGTTATAGGTTAAATTTTTGACGGTTTTTTGACTACTAAGACATATTTGTAGATAAGGAAAAGCATTTTCAATAAAACTATTCATTTTTAATCAAAATGCTGTTAACTACGTTTTGACAACATTCTTTACTGTGATATAGCAAAACTCATTGAACAGTATGAAATCCTATGAAACTTTTCATGGCCGTCTTACCCCGCATGTTTCATATATATAAGATTTCAATTATTTTTTTTAAATTGCTGAAAAGTATTGAAAATTGTTTTTTAGGCCAACTAATTTATGTCATTTCTATAATGGACTACTAGTAAAACAATATGTACGTAATTTGAGATCACAATAATCTGTTGTTTAAATTTTTTGAGACTTCTCCCTTAGGGTCAGACTCCGCTTTTGAATTTTGAAACTATTTTAGAGGTGGGTAATTATCCATCAACTCACACGAAATCGGAAAAATTACCCCGTCCCCTCTTCGATTTGCGAGAAACTTTGTTCAAGTTGAAAATTGTGTCCCTAATTACGAATCCGAGATCCATTTTTCGATATCTCGTGACGGAGGTCCGGTACGACCCCTTCCATTTTAGAACATTCGAAAAAAGAAATGTTTTCAATCATTTGCATCCTAAAATAGTGATGGCTTGGAAATTTGGTTTAAAAGAAACTTTTATGCAGCCGATTTGGCTCAAATTTGGGGTGGGGGTTCTTTGACCCAAATAGTTAGACCCGCATTGTTTTGTTTGGCAATTAGGATGTTAATATCCAAAATAGGGTGGTCAAAAAAAATGACATTTTTCGTCGATTTCCGCAAAAAGCACATAACTTGAAAATTTCAGGAAGACGCAACTTTTGGTACCCAAACATATATAGGTCATCGCTGAAATTTTCAAGTTATCGTAGTTTTAGTGAAAAAAGCTGATTTTTACCCGTTTTCGTCATGCGCGCGGTGTGTTGAAAAACCCAGTTTTTATGTTCAAATAATCATATCTCCGAATCGTGTTAATGGATATTCGCAATTTTGATATGTTTTGTAAATTATTCTAAGGAATCAGGGAAAAACTATTTTCTGATATGAGCTCTTTGGTCCCGAGACTTTCAATTTAGCAAATTAGATTTTCATACGACCTTTTCAAATATTCAGCTAGGGTTTTCGAACCTCCACATATTTTTCCTCAAAAACCATACTAATAACCTTTTTTTGAAACATGGCGCTTTAAGATTGGTTCAGTCGTTCCGGAGATATGATTTTTTGAAAAATGTGCTTTTAGCCAAAATCGACGAAAAATGCAATTTTTTAGACTACCCCATTTCGGATAGGAGCATCCTAGTCGCCAAACAAAAAAAATACAGGACTAATTATTTGGGTTAAAGAACCCCCACTCCAAATTTGAGCCAAATCGGAGAACTTTTGATTTGGAGGCTTCCTGTTTGACGTGGAATGGCTGTAGGGCAGCTGGGGGTAAGACGGCCACCCCACTATTTAAATAAGTATACTAATGAATATTACTAAAATGTTTAGCAATACTGTTCCTCATGCTAAATAATGCATATGGAGTTACCTTTGCCAAACATATTGTTTGAAATAGTATAAAAATAGCTAAAAATAAACAAATAATTATTGAACTTGAAACTGGATGTAATTATCAAGAATTCCAACTTAGGCATTTTTGTTAGATAACATTATGTCTTTCTGTCTTCAAATATTTATTCATGTTAAAATTAAGTTTTCCCTAGATTATTTCTCTTGGAAAAGTTTAAAAAAGGCGAGTGGCTTTTTGCAAAAAATGTTAAAAAACATGTTTTAAAAAATAATAAATTTGGGGGCAAGACGGCAACCTCCTCCGGGGGTAAGGCCACCCGTTATTTGTAAATTTTAATTGTTATAGGTTAAATTTTTGACGGTTTTTTGACTACTAAGACATATTTGTAGATAAGGAAAAGCATTTTCAATAAAACTATTCATTTTTAATCAAAATGCTGTTAACTACGTTTTGACAACATTCTTTACTGTGATATAGCAAAACTCATTGAACAGTATGAAATCCTATGAAACTTTTCATGGCCGTCTTACCCCGCATGTTTCATATATATAAGATTTCAATTATTTTTTTTAAATTGCTGAAAAGTATTGAAAATTGTTTTTTAGGCCAACTAATTTATGTCATTTCTATAATGGACTACTAGTAAAACAATATGTACGTAATTTGAGATCACAATAATCTGTTGTTTAAATTTTTTGAGACTTCTCCCTTAGGGTGGCCGTCTTACCCACATATCCCCTATGTAAAATTGGACGGCCGGTTTAATGGCGTACTCTAAAAAAAAAGAATAAAAAAAATCTTTTTTTGACTGTAATTTTATGAGAAGTTTAATGTACTTTTTGAAATTGAAATAACCCAGAAGTGTATTTTTTTTCATTTTGATTTTTTTTAAATTTTCGTGTTTTTTCTAACTTTGAAGTGTTTTTTTTTAGAGTGTAATAATGTTCTCACTCCAACATTGTAGTGCAGTGAGAACAATCACAATTTTTTCAGTAAAACATGGGGGGTTTACTTGTATCCATCATGAGTTATCGTGTTTTTAAGAGACAAAAAAGCTGGAAAAAGGCTGCAAATTATTTTAAAACACGTATTTTTTTGATTGTTCGCCTCTCCGTCACGAGATATCGAAAAATGGAGCTTGGGTTCGTTATTAGGGACAAAATTTCCCTCTTAGAACAAAGTTTCTCGCAAATCGAAAGGAGAAAAAAATAAATGAAATTTTATAAAAGTCTTTTTAATTTTACAATGATGTTTTTGTTATCTTTCTCCCATAAACCTAAACTCAAGTATCAAGTTCAATTTAACTCGGAACCTTGCTTTACGAAACAACAGAGATCGAATGCTGCCTATTTATAAACATGTTCCGAGAGAGGTAACCTACCACCATCTACCCATTCTCAAAGCAGCACTGAATGGTACCTTCTCGCAGAGAGTTCACCCTTCGCGGAAGTCCTTGCCCTCTTCGCACTGGCCAGCTTTGCATGGCACATGGGAGTTGAATTGGCCGCCGCGGTCATTCGAGGAGCCCAAGGCCGTCTGCTCGTTTTCTTGTGCAGCCAATCCTAGCCAACAAAGACGAGCCACCAGACGAGCCTTCGAGGTGCTGTGGGTGACTCATGCTTGGGTAGCTGGGCTTGTTTGTTTATGGGGGTGAAAAAGATAAATAGTGCTTAATTTTGCAAATTGTTCAGATTTATCGATATAATCTAATCATACTTTTATTTGAGAATGGAAATGAATGCTCAATTTCTATTTCTAGATGGTTCCGGACAAAGAAAATAAATTTCTTCCAGAATTAAATCAAATTAAACATCACTGTCATAACTTTTCCTCTTCTGTTCTATAAAGTTTTAACTGATAATTCATTCCTAGTATATCAACAATCCTGACTCATACGATGATGCATTACGCACGTATGCTGTTTGATTATAATTATTTTTATTTTTATAGCGCCACCAATCAGTCAATTTGAAAAGAAGTCTTAACAATAGGGTGGTTCACCATTATTCATAATTAAGTTTTGTTTGAAAATTAATTGAAATATCATTTGTTTGAGATGAGAAATAGCAAATTAAAGTTAAATTTGACTTCATATTGATTTTTTTAAAGTCGATTCTATTTTTAACAAGTCACCGTTCTGGTCCATATGCCAATGTATAACCGCCACGAGTAGCAACGTTGAATTTTTCTGTGATAACCTTTCGTGACTGACAAGTGTGAAGGCCCATACGCGCTGGCATATCTGTGAGGTGATAATGCCTGATGTGCAAACAGTGTGACCTAATCATGGAGCGGTTTTCGAAAAGTGCGTGTTACTGTTTATAGAGAAGCATTTCTATTTTGAAAATTCACTGTACATTTTTCAGTCAAATTCACTTGAATTTATAGTAACCAGTAAAACTGCTGAAAACTAAAATTACAATAGAATGCATATTCATTCCTCAATCTGAGTCATCAAAAAACTATTTTACAAGTTTTTTTTACCAGACTTGAAACATTTACAAACGACGCACCGACAGCTCGATTTTTTATTGCCGGAAAAAATGCGGATGATCTTGTCAAGTGTTTGTATTGACATTTAAATTGACGCATTCTTACGCGTGGAGAAGCCGGTTGGAGGCAACAGCTAGTTGTTGGCTCTGAAAAGGGCAATTCAACGGATTTAATAGGATGCGAAACGCACGGGAGCTATCGTTAGTGCTGGCCGCGACGATTATTGAGGGGAGGCTTTGTGCTGCTTGATAACCAGGAAGAAATGTCATGTCTGGACTGAAGTAATAATTGGCAAGAGGTTTAACTGCTGTAGTATCTTTTCAAAAATGCTTCTTTATACAAATTTGAGGGTTGTCCATAGAAATGTGCTATGCAAAAATTGGGAAAGCTGTATCTTGAGTAGGGATTTTAAAGGTTTGATTAGAAGTCCTAAAGATAAACGTTGTGAATGGGTTAAAATCTTTAATTTTGGACATTTGCAAACGTTGAGTTGGATTTTGAAATTTCGAATAAATATTTATCGAAAAGAGCAGAAAATTTCACAATGGTTTATTTTCTAAAATTGAATATCCAGCCAATAGTACGGCCCCCACGAAAACAGCATGGCAATTTGCAAATAAGACAATTGAAATCGGTTAAAATGACGCGGAGTTATGATTTTTGGAAAAAAGTGGTTTTTGCAAAAATCGACGAAAATGGCAATTTTTCAGACCACCCTAACACGGTGTAGGTCACCCTAATGGCCAAACAAAAAAATACGGGTCTAATTATTTTGGCCATGGAACCCACAGACAATTTTTTAGCCCGATCCGAGCACTTTTGTTTTTTAACATGCTGTTTTCGGGGGAATTGCTGTATATATATATATAATTTTAAATTACCAGTGTAGGTTTCTACATTTGGATGAGAAAAGTGTATTAAAATGCATATGGACGGAATTTTTGTCGCGAACAATTTTTTTTTTTGATAGACTTTTCATTGATATTTCATGCAATTTTAAAATATTTTCAAAGGAGTTTAAACATGCTAAATATGATTATATACGCAGGAAAATGCATTTGCAATGGTTTTCAGTTTATTAAACATTAATTTTCATTAAAAGTTTGAAGTTTTTTCGAAAAATATCTTTGTTCTCTGATTATTCAGGTCGACTTAGAAAAAAAAGGGGGGGGGGGGTTACATATACTTTGAAAATATTTGCCTCGGCCTCATGATTTTTTGAAAAAATAGTGGTTTTTGGAAAAAAAAATACAATTTTCAAACATGTTATTTTACCTCAATTTTTAATGTAAATTTGAATTTGGAATCGAAATGTACTGAACAAATTTTCTGATAAAGTGCCTCGTTTTCAAGCTATAGTCACCGAAAGTATGATTTCAGTGAAAAAATTGCAATTTTGTTTCACAGAATTTGCTATATTTGTTAAGAAATTAAACATTTGTGAAATTTTCCGATCTTTTCAGAAAACAATATTTTTGAATTTTTTGAAGCAAGACTATCATTTGAAAAGGGTAAAACATTCAATATTATCAATTTTTGTTTTTGATGGAAAATTTCAATTTAGAAATAAGCCGAGTTTTTTTTTTATTAGAATAGCAAGTCATATTGCTTGATTAAGTCCTCCCTATATCATCGATGATCGGAAGGCATGACAATGAATATGTTTTGGGGTTTTTGGTGTTGCACAAATAGTTCAATAAATAAAAACTTCCTACATCATCGATGGTCGGTAGGTATTCTACAGAAATTATTCATCGGCGTAATAATTTCTGTAGAATCACTATTGAATTAATTATGTGTTTAAATCGTTATCAAGATATCTTTCGGCAGCATTCTAAAGTTGCCTCTTTATCGGATCAGCAATGTCCAAAACAGAAAATGTAGAGAATTTTCTTAGTTATTCAATTTTTTTTCAGGGCAGCACAAAGATGGTATGTATTGCTCCACCAGCTAAATATTGTTTTTTGAGCTATTTCAGGACTCCTTCGGCACCAATTACGATCAAAATTTCTAATTTGCGAGACCATTTCTCGTCATTTTGTTGACACACACAGTGACACACGCGAGAAACCCTCAAACGCTTAATGAATATCGCCAAAATCAACTTTTCACTTTCGCTTACTTTTTCACGGCGCTTTCAATACAAAGCTGCCCCCAACTTTCGACAACATGTTCTTTTGCACATTAGTTAGTCACTCACTGGAAAAATAATCCCGAAACATGTAAATAATTAGCAAGTGCCATAAAAAAAAACAAACGCGCCAAGTCGTTTGACGTTTCAATTTTGAATATCTATTCCAATCGAAGGCTGAAGAAAACCGAGCGAGGAGCGAAGGCAAATAAAGAACAAAGGGTGGCCACCAACACCACCAACATCCTGTTGCAGCGCCTGTTTGTGTGAGCCAGTGCACAGTGGTCCAGATCGCAAAATTAAGTGGAAAATGGATTATTCGAAAAATGGTTAAGTTTTGGAGCTTTGGTGTCTTCAGAAGAGTTGTTGCATATGGAAAGGGGCAACTTTTGGTTTGGTTGAAAATTAGGGTGGTTCACGATTAGGGTGATTTTGGAAATCTAACTTTACAGGAATATTTTTGGGATTTTTTTTGTCTTCTAGAAAGTTGTTGGGCTTGCCATTTCAAGCAACTTTGTCGAAGACACCAAAATTTTATCTCGTAATCTACGCCTTCTATGACCAAATTTATAGAAAGCATCTGAGCAAACCTTCAAAAATCAGTTTTTTGAACGTGGCAATTCAGGGTTAAGTTTTAGAGAAAAGTGATGTTCTGAGCACTTTTAGAGCTCTAAAAAACGAACATTTTTATTTATTGACATGCCAATTTGGACTTAAGGGTCAAAAGTTACAGCCATTTTAAGGTAAAAAAGATGCAAATTTAAAACTTAAATATCTCGAAATGGCGCAAGCCAAATTTTAAGCACTAGGTTACATTTGAAAGGAGATCTAGCACTACAAACGCTGAAAAATCTCAGAGGTGTTTTCTTTAAACTCGAGATATCTTCATTTGAAAAGTCTAATTTTCAAGGAAAATCATATGGGACCACCTAACGAAATTCGAAAAATGTCCAAATATATGTTTTTCCATGTAATTTTGCCCGCTGAATCCGAATCTGCCCTCAGAATTGAGCCAAAGTATCGAAATACCGAGTTTTGGTCATTTTTTGGGTTTCCATGTAAAATTATCATTTATGACCAAATTATGACCAAAACTCGAATTTTTGATACTTTGGCTCAATTCTGAGGTCAGATTCGGATTCAGCGGGCAAAATTACATGGAAAAACATATATTTGGACATTTTTCGAATTTCGTTAGGGTGGTCCCATATGATTTTCCCTTGAAAATTAGACTTTTTCAAATGAAGATATCTCGAGTTTAAAGAAAACACCTCTGAGATTTTTTCAGCGTTTGTAGTGTAGTCTCTCTTTCAAATGTAACCTAGTGCTTAAAATTTGGCTTGCGCCATTTCGAGATATTTAAGTTTTAAATTTGCATCTTTACCTTAAAATGGCTGTAACTTTGACCCTTAAGTCCAAATTGGCATGTCAATAAATAAAAATGTTCGTTTTTAGAGCTCTAAAAGTGCTCAGAACATCACTTTCTCTAAAACTTAACCCTGAATTGCCACGTTCAAAAACTGATTTTTGAAGGTTTGCTCAGATGCTTTCTATAAATTTGGTAGAAGGCGTAGATTACGAGATAAATTTTGGTGTCTTCGACAAAGTTGCTTGAAATGGCAAGCTCAACAACTTTCTAGAAGACAAAAATCCCAAAATATTCCTGTAAAGTTAGATTTCCAAAATCACCCTAATCGTGAACCACCCTAATTTTCAACCAAACCAAAAGTTGCCCCTTTCCATATGCAACAACTCTTCTGAAGACACCAAAGCTCCAAAACTTAACCATTTTTCGAATAATCCATTTTCCACTTAATTTTGCGATCTGGACCACTGTGCAGTTATGCCAGGAAATTTTCTCTATAAATGCTACTATTCGTGAGTGTTCGCTTAAATTTCATCAATTTTGGCAGCACTAAGCAGACCCAAAATAGCGCTGGAAGTAAAAAAAAAACCTAAGCTGAAAATAGAAAAATGGGCGTAGCCCAATGCATTCTCGTTTGATTAGAATACATTTTGCAAATATTTTTTTCAAATTCTTGTAAAAGGAATAGAATAACTTTTAGGAAAAGTGAAAATACACAGAAATGTTTACAAAAAGTTGCTCTACTCGTTGGTGTACTTGGTTTTAGTAAATTTCAAGGAACACTCCAATTATCCAGCATCAATCAAACACGACCGCTTGTTAGGCTTAAAATGGGTATATTTCCCCTAGATGCTTAAAATATCCCAATGAAACGTTTTTCGCTTGTGGAGGGCAGTTGATAGACATTGGACACTATTTTTTTTAAATATAAATTTTCTGAAAATTTTTACCTTAAAATAGCTTTAACTCATCTTACTACAATTTTCCCCAAGACATCAGATCGATCTGAATTCTATATTTTTTTTATTCATAACTTATTTTTATTAGGTCCTTTTAGGTGTTACAACCAGTGGCAGTGCGTGGCCGAATGGTAACGCTGTCCGCTTTGTAAGCGGATGATTCTGGGTTCGATTCCCATTTGCTGCAACCTTCCATCGGATGAGGAAGTAAAATGTCGGTCCCGGCCTTGCTTGTTAGGCCGTTAAGTTATTCCAGGTGTAGGAGTCGTCTCCATGCCATAAGTACAAACAACACACCAAACCAAGCCTACTCCGGTGGAATCGCTGGCGGCGATTGGACTCGCAATCCAAAGGTCGTCATTTCAAACACTGGGGTGGAAGGTTCCTTGGAGTAGAAAGAGGTTTGGGTGCTCTCCCCATTCAAGCCTTCGGACTCCTAGGTTCGAGCAGAAACTTGCAACAGAGACCACAAAAGACCCGGGGGTCGTTAATGTGGATGGTTTGGTTTTTTTGAGGTGTTACAACCAGGTTAGGACCGAGGATCAGTTTAAAAATAAAAAAAAACTCATTACACTCCATACTTGGAGATCATGTAACTGACGAGGGTTACTTGGTCCAAGCGGGTTTTGCAGGTTTTGAACCTGCCGATGTACTCGGAGAAAATGCCCCACAGCTCAGCAGAACTGTAGAGCACCTCCCCGGCTTCCTCTTTCGTGGCTCCATCGTCTCGGGAGCTTCCTTGGCTGCTTCCTGCGGGGCGAGGGCGATTCTTTGATTTTCCGTCTGGGACTGCGCCCGGCAACGGAGGGAACTCCGCCGGCGTGAACGCCGGAACTGCTGGACTCTGCTTCTCCGCCTTCCTTGCCGGCGGTTTCGGTTTCGACGCATGCTGGCGCCTCTGGATGAAGTCCGCACGCTTGGGGCAGCTGCGGTCCGTGGCTTCGTGAGCTCCAGAGCAGTTGGCACGCCGCTTCGACTCTGCTTCTTGGACTTTGCACTCGTCCGTCTTATGGGGACCCCCACAGTTCTTGCACCTCCCCTTTAGATGACAGTTGCTGGTTCCATGACCCAGCTGCAAGCAGTTCCTGCACTGGGTCACGTTCGGCCGCTTGTTCCGGTAGGCCTCCCACCGGATGATAGTGCTTGCCACAACTTTCATTGCAGAGAGCTTCTTCAGACTGGTGTATCCCTTGGGGAAGACCACAATGTACGGTGTTTCGTCCACGGTGGACTTTTCCTTCCGCTTGATGACATGCAGCTCCAGCGCGTCCAGCTTGAGATCTCTCTTTAGCAGGTACTTGACCTCATCCGGTTTCAGTTCATCAGGCAAACCACGAAGAACCACCCGATGATTTCGTTCGCTCCGTCGTTCGTGGGTGTAGAATTCCACTTTCTTCCTCTTAAGGAGCTCCTGCAACTTGTCAAAATCTTTGACAGAGAAGCAGGTCACCTTGGTTCCAAATCGGGTTAGTTTGTAAATCGGATCGAAACCAAATTTACAATTTTCCACTATCGCCACGAGCTTGTAAAAATCCGTGGTGTTCTTCACAACCAAATGTGGTTGCTTTTGTTTACTTGCCGACTGGCCGGGTGCTGGAACTGCGTCTCCTCCTCCTGCTGGGCTGGCATTGTTGTTGTTTTTGTTTTCGACTAGCGGGCTGAACTTGTTGTTGTTGAGCAGATTCTGCTCCACTTTTCCTTCTCCGACGACAGCTCCGGTGACCTCAGGGGACTTCTTCCGCTTCCGATTTCCGTGAATGAGTTGAAAGTCATCCGTCTCGGAGGTCTCTTCCACCTCCATTCGTCAAACAACTCGAGGCACGCAACGTTGCCTTTAGCGCGCACGTCACAACACGTCTGCTCTGATCAAGCTGTCGGCGATGAGTGAGAATTCTCTTTTCAAGATCCATCTTTTCGAATATTTGCATCCCCCCCCCATTTGTATGGAGACTTTTATGGAGAATCTAAAGATGCAAAATAGCTTATTTCGATCTAAAGAGTCAATGGACAAAGATTCATCCAAATAAAAAAATAAAAGGAAAGTCGATTTACGAGCACGTAGAGAATTGGGTTGGCTCTGTAGGGTCATTGTGTTAATAATGTTTATGTTTAGTTTAAAAAATTTAAATTTTTTAAAAAAAAAAATCAATGAATCACCCCCACCTGGTGATCCTTCGCGCATGTCTCAACTTGAGCAATCCTGCGAGCGTACAGGCATTAGTCAGCAACGCTGCGGCTCCGCTTGATTACACTATCAACCGGCGGCGTCTAGCGATCCCACGTGTACTCTCCTCTGCTGTGAAGCAGTTCACATCCAAGCAAAGTGTTTCACCTGTTGCACACTTCTAATGCAATTCGTCCCTCAGCTAACGAGCCAGCCCGTATCAGCTGGCACAAGACCGCGCGCTGGCTAAGCTGACTCATACTCCGGTTGCTGGTTTTTCGTGCAGTTATCACCAATTAGAACTCATTATCACACTCGGAACAAGTGAGTAGCTGGCAGACCTGTATGGTGCGGGACATGGGGAGGTATAACCTTCAGACATGGAGTGTGTGACCTACGGTAACTTGTATAAAGCTGGCAGCTCAAAACTTAAAATTCCACGTCAAAGTTTCACGTCTGTTGATCTGTGACAACGGCGATGATACGCACAACGCACCTGACACTACAGTCACGATGAGACGCTAGAACAAGGAAGTGTCGCGTATCGCCATTTAAAACGCATCTTCCATTGTTGACGACCTGCGACGATGAGTAGTTCGTCGAGGATCGTGCGCGCCGCCAGACTTACGAGGCGTTGCATTTAGGACGAAGACGGAACGCATTCCGGCCGTGAGTCATGCGATAAGTTTTCTGCGTTGCATCACGTTCGGGCTTCGTTCGGAGCTGCTTCGGGCGAGGTAATGGATTGATTAGGAATATGTCGCGCGGTGGCAACGGAGTACATACTTAAGATAGATTAGCCCATTTCTGCTGCGTGTTGACCTCCGGAGGATGAAGATGAGTGCGCGCGCTTGTCGCGTCATCCTTCTTTGGAGAGAGAGAGAGAGTCATAGGTGATTAATGCCGGCCTAAACACTCAAATTTACGAGCGCGTAAATTTGAGTGTTTTCCAGGCGTTTTCTAAGCACTACCAAACTAGCAGTGACAAGATATCGGCGAAATTCTTTCCCAACATTGCTAACCGATGAAGTCACACACCACCGGGTTCATCTGAATCATCCTCACACGGTTTATGACAAGAATTGGTTGCAGGAAAACTTAATCGTATGCAAGGAACAGTTCTGAACTAACGAGTATTACACATCATGCGTTTCCTTCTCGCATTGTTCCGGATTTCGTTCATATGGTTCATATAGACCACGTGGAAGTCACATCAAATGCATGCGATCATTTTCATGAATCATTTTCTTAGTATTTACTTGGTGATGAAAGATAGTTCTGGTCAATACAGTTTTTCTAATGAACTCTATATTTTGACTGACAATTTTTAGAGTGTTGGGCAAGATTTTTGGCCAATAAAACGATATGGCATGGAACCATACTGAGCTTAGTACAGAAGTGTTCCAGTACCTCAAGAAGTAGAGCAGTTCTCTCAGATTTCGGTCATTCGATTTTTTTTTTGTGTTTTTTAATCCGACTGAATCTTTTTTGATGCCTTCGGTATGCCCAAAGAAGCCATTTTGCAACATTAGTTTGTCCATATAATTTTCCATACAAATTTGGCAGCTGTCCATACAAAAATGATGTATGCAAATTCAAAAATCTGTATCTTTTGAAGGAATTTTTGATCGGTTTGGTGTCTTCGGCAAAGTTGTAGGTATGGATATACACTTCACTGACAAAAATGATACACGGTAAAAAATTCGGTGATTTTTTATTTAACTTTTTGTCAATAGTTTGCAAAAAACACTATTTTTATTTTATTTTTTTCATTTTTTAATATGTTTTAGAAGACATCAAATGCCAACTTTTCAGAGATTTCCAGGTTGTGTAAAAATCTTTGACGGAGTTATGAATTTTTGAATCAATACTGATTTTTTCAAATAATCAAAATATTGGTCGCAAAAAAATTTCAACTCCATTTTTCGATTTAAAATCAAATTTGCAATCAAAAAGTACTTTAGCGAAATTTTTGATAAAGTGCACCGTTTTCAAGTTAAAGCCATTTTTAGGTAACTTTTTTGAAAATAGTCGAAGTTTTTCATTTTTTGAAACTAGTGCACATGATTGCCCACTTTTGAAAAAAAAAAATTTGAAAAGCTGAGAAAATTCTCTATAATTTGCTTTTTCAAAGTTTGTTGATAAGTCCCTTAGTTGCTGAGATAATGCCATGCAAAGGTTTAAAAACATGAAAATTGATGTTTTCCAAGTCTCACTCAAATAACCAACCATTTTCTAACGTCGATATCTCAGCAACTAATGGTCCGATTTACAATGTTAAAATATGAAACATTTGTGAAATTTTCCGATCTTTTTAAAAAATATATTTTCAAATTCCTCAAACCAAGACTAACATTTTAAAAGGGCGTTATATTGAATGTTTGGCCCTTTTTAAATGTTAGTTTTGATTCAAAAAATAAAAATGAAAATATTTTTTTTTAAAAGATCGGAAAATTTCACGAATGTTTCATATCTTAACATTGTAAATCAGACCATTTCTTGCTGAGATATCGACGTAAGAACATGGTGGGTTGTTTGGTTGAGACTTGGAAAACATTAATTTTCATGTTTTTAATTATTTGCATGGCAATATCTCAGCAACTAACGGTCGTATCAACAAAGTTCAAAAAGGCAAAATATAGATAATTTTCTCAGCTTTTCAAAAATATTTTTTTCAAAAGTGGGCAAACATGTGCACTAATTTAAAAAAATGAAAAAGTGCGACTATTTTCAAAAAAAGTTACCTCAAAATGGCCTTAACTTAAAAACGGTGCACTTTTCAAAATTTCAGTAAAGTACTTTTTGATTGCAAATTTGATTTTACATCGAAAAATGAAATTGAAAAAAAATTGCGAACAATATTTCGATTATTTGAAAAAATCAGTTTTAATTAAAAAATGCATAACTCGGTCAAAGATTTTTTGCATAACCTGGAAATTTCTGAAAAATTGGCCTTTTATGTCCTCTGAAACATATCAAAAAATGAAAAAAATGTGTTTTTTTTTTTCAAATCAAGTTTTAGTGACAGAAAGTGAAATAAAAAATCACTTATTTTTTTTAACCGTGTAACATTTTTTCCAGTGTAGTCCGTATCCATACCTACAACTTTGCCGAAGTCACTAAATTGATCAAAAAATTCATTCAAAAGATACAGATTTCTGAATTTTCATACATCATTTTTGTATGGACAGCTGCCAAATTTGTATGGAAAATTATATGAACAAACTAATGATGCAAAATGGCTTCTTTGGGCATAACGAAGGCATTAAAAAAGATTCAGTCGGATTAAAAAATACAAAAATTAAAATTCTTAAAAAAGACCGATTTCGTAGAAAATTGCTCAGTAGTTTTTCAACAAAATTTGGATTGTTTTATAAGTATGTTACCAATAATTATGAAAACATTGGTTATTATTAATACTTCCAATGACTTTGCCAATGTTTATAAAAATGTCATTTTTTAGGGGTAAATTTTGGCTGTAGTTTTTGCTAGCAGTTCTTATATTTTGAGTGAAAGAAGCAAGTAGTAATTTTATAGAGTCCCAGACTATGCCTCTACGCATTGTCTTACAATTTAAATGATAATGTTGCCACTCTAGAACAGCAAATGTCTAGAAAAATGAAAAAAATGACTGTAAAAATTAGAAAAATAGAAACAAAAACAAAGATTAACTAAACAAGATAAATGCAAATTAAAATATTAAAAAAACACAAGAAAAAAACAAGAGAAGTAAAGTTTTTCGTAGAATAAAAGTTGCTCAAAATGACCTCTCCTCAACACGGAAAAAATAAAAATTTTGAAAAAAATTGGGCAGTAGAGAATTAATGTTTGTTGCTGTTTATAAAATAGCATTTAATTCGTTAAGGTAGGTATTCAGATAACGATATGTTTTACAACTGTTGAGAAAATAATGAATTCGATTTGACAAAAAATTTGGCTTTACTCTTTTATTTTTCATTATTTTGAATCAATCGCCATAAAAATTCATTACCTTCCTTAAAGATTCCATAAATCACGCGCCGCCGTGAGTCATCCGCGCACCATACTTGTTCACAACAAAGCGAGGTGCTAAAGCTATAATCATCTCGCGGCGCTAATCTAGTGTCAAGAATCTTTTGTGCCGCCCAGCCCCAAGAACTCACCTCTGGTGACCAATAACTAGTTGCTTGCGCTCAGAATCACGTTTCGTTGCGGGGCGAGGTCGCGATAAATTGTCCTGACGATGCCGGCCATGAAGCGTGTGCGAGACCACGTGGCCAGTACTAAAATGCTGCAAAGGAAGGGTCAGTTCCATGCAAATTGTAAAGGGAACTGGTGGTGATCATAACTGAGGTGAGGTTAAGGTGACAAAAGCGTTCTTGATTCGTCATTCTCTTGTGGTCTTTGCGCGACATGATTCATTTGTTTTAATGACTATCGCTTTAAAGTTTTAGTGGTTATCGATATGAATCATTATCACTGCATACTGCAAGGATAAGCACAACTCGTTCAAATGTTACTCTAGAACATCGATAGGTCGCGCCAATCGTGAACTCATTGGCCGACTTGATTTCTTCAAGACAAAGATTGACCTGCCGCAGCGTTGAAGGGTGGCCAGATTGAGTCACTCTCGAGCAAACACGGCTCGTGTCTGGTGGTCGGCAACCTCGACACAGATGACGGAATACGTCGTCGTCGTGGGAACAAACGTTCTGTGCACCTAACGATGGACGGTCTTGTCTTAGTCATCCGGAGGCCGATGGCCGGCGTTTTTCGCAGATCGTTTGGGATGGTCAGTCAGTCGGTCGGCAGGTGAAATTTGGCAGAAGAGTCCGATAAAACACGCACTACAGGTCACTAATAGTAAGGGTGAGTCATTCGAGGAGGGAAGATTTCCCCCACCCCAAGTGGTATAAACAACGCGTAAACTTATTTGAGGATCAGACAAAAGATCACTCACCGTACCGTATCGTCAGCCTCAGACCTATTGGTGCAGGAAAATTTCGGAAATTTCCCTCTCTTCTACACTTGACAGGTTGTTTACATATACTCGAAGGAACACAGTTGATGAATTCACAGTAGGGTGGATTTGGATTGACTTAAGGTGAAGCCGTTGATCATTTTCGAAGAAAATTGATCATCACTATAAAATATTCTGTATTAAATTAAATTACACGAATTTCAGCACCAAAATGAATCAGTATGTGCCGGTTATTGCCTTCTTGAAGCCACTGAAAGAATTTTTGATCTAAATCAATTGTGCTTCAAAATTTATATAATTTTGTGGTACAGTCATTGACGTCTTAGTTGGCAATCATTGATTAATGACGATTGCTATAACTTTACAGGGAATGGGATAATTGTTACCAAAAGGAATCAGCATGTGTAGGGCACTATTTTAAACAACTTGTTGAAGAAATTTTGTCAAAATATTGAAAACGACGCAAAATTTATATCTTTGAACGAAAAATCATGACAATGATGGAAGTCTTCACGTTAACGCGTTTTGAGTTTTTTTTTGCACTAATGTTAATCAAGGCTTCCAAATAAATGGTTGCGCTTTGGTCAGCTTAGATTTGATTAGGAAATATCCTGATTTCTCAAATTACAAATTGTAACCACTGACGAACTTTCCAATATATAATTAACTTGCCCAAATCGACAACATGAGTAAACAAGCTCTTGTGGATTTTTACACGACAATAATTTTCCATTAGATAATCGAAACTACGGATTGTCAACCGGAGCGTTTGGTACGGTATGTCTACGCATCTTTCCTCCCCTGTAGATTCTGTGAAAAGCGGTTCTCAGAATCATCTCTGTGGTAAACACAACGCAGTAGGGCTGGCTGCTTTAATTCTTGTAATACATTATCGGGTTTTTTTCCGGGTGTACTGCAATTATTAATAATGACAAAAATAGTGCTTGGGGCGTAATGTAATCATAAAACTTTCCAGCATGTTTTCATTGGACTGGCTGCGTTTGTGTAAGATTAAATTTGATTAATATATCGAGACTTTTGATTGCTGTGTCTGGTATGTGCAAATAAATTGTTTTATTTAATACTCTTTCTTAAAATTCCAAACATACATTAAGTTAAAACAAAAGACCCAACATTATTTGAGCAACTCTCTACGAAATCGGCCGATTTCGACCATTTTTATTTTTTGTATTTTTTTATTTGACTTAAACTTTGTGGAGAAAACTTCAATTTTCGTGTTTCTTTTTCTTAAAGCGGCTCTATCTCAGCAAACCGAGGTCCAATCTTCAATGTCTCTTAGACAATTTTATAGCAAATTTTCTGAACCTTTCAAAAAAAAAAAAAAATATTTTAAGAAACAGTCACTCATGGTCACTATTTTTAAAAATTTAAAAACTGCAAATATTTCGCTAAAATCAAACTTTCAGTAGCTATATCTTAAAAACGGAGCCCTTTATCAAAAAATTTGTGAAGTACTTTTCGATTGCAAATTCAGTTTTGCATAAAAAAATAATGTCAACCATTTTTTTTTTTGCATGAAACTTCGATTTTTTCCAAAAATCACTATTTTTTTCAAAATTTCATAACTCGGTGGCAGTTTTTTTGACCATGTTTCTCTATGGCTCAAAAGTTGCGGATTTTTGTCCCCTAAAACTTATCCAAAAATCTCGAAAATCAAAAAATACGTATTTTGGGGAATTGAGTTTTAGTGAAAAAAAGTTGATAAAAAAATCTGCAATTTTTTTTTCCGTGTACCTATTTTTTTCTCAAAAGTCCACAACAATACCTACAACTTTCCTGAAGACACCAAATTGATCAGAAAATTCACTCAAAAGTTACAGCTGTTTGAATATTTACATACCATTTTTGTATGGACAGCAGCCAAAATTGTATGGAGACTTGTATGGGTGAACCAATGACCCAAAATAGTTTATTTGGTCATAGGGAAGGCCCCCACAAAGTTTGAGCCAAATCAAAAAATACAAATAAAATCCATTTCCGGTTTTGGTAGAGAATTGCTCATTTTAAAAAATAGGCCTTTCTTAAGCAGTGTAAATGATATGTTGAAATTTTAAAACTATTTTTATAATTAAAATAACAAATCTCATTTCATATTGTTGTGCATTTGTTTAATGTTTCCATAGTGCACTAATTGAGTGATTTTTTTTTAAGTTTGTACAAACCGACATCAACACGGCACTCTCGTAGAAAGATTCCACTCCACAACAAAAATAAAAATACCTTTATGCGATGGTGTGGTTCCTCGCAGAAAACACATTCACAAGCGATTATTTAGTGCTTACTTTGTAGAACCACCCCGAAACATTGAGACGGTGCTGCTAAAACGTTTTAAAATGGATTGTTATGTTAATTAGTTGCAATTTATTAGCATGGTATTTTTTTTTGTTTGCAATTAAATTTCAAAAAAGTTTGAAAAATTTAAAAAAAAATCTACAGCTCATTTAGTAAAATTACTGATTTTCTTACCCCGATAAAAGCTTCAATAAATTTACCAATAATTGTCTGCTTTTATTTGTATTTAGTAGGTTTAAGCTGCACTAATCCCATACGAATTAGCACTCGAGATTACCAGTAAGGTGACGCTGTTACATTGCAAACACACACACTCTTACACATATGCGATACGCCAGCTTCGAAAGGGATGCGCGCTCGCTCGCGAATATAAACACTGTACTTTGCGACTTTGCGACTGAGAGAGAGAGAGCCGTGTTGATGTCATCGCATGGCACAGACCTGACGACACTTTATAAAAGCCGGTTGTTGACGGTTGTTGATTCTACTCTGCACTCACTGGGAGTACTGCACAAACACGACGATGATGCGATTCCCGGATCTGCGGACACATGTCCTGCGGGGCGAATTGCCTGGTTTAATCGTTGTGATTATCTTATTATGGTGGGTAATTTTCCTTTGGCTAGTGAGGTTGAGTATCAATTTTTTGTGTCAAAACAGCTTTATGATTTTGTAGAATCCTAAATAAGCAAAAAATGTCTCAAAATGATAAAATATTTGAAAGGACTAAAAACCAATTATTGTAAACGGATTGATTTTCAATTTAAGAAATAATTTTTATATAGCAGAAAATTTCATATAAAAGTCACTATTATCATTGAAAATTGAACCAATAATTTCCGAGATATCGCCGGTTGAAAAATGAGGGTTAGTTAGGTGGTGGTTAGGTGACACTGTTAAAAACACATTTTCACTATTTTAAACTTAAGAGGCTGTATCTGAACAATCAACAGTCCGATAAATAATGTCAAAAAATGTAAGAATTTTCTCAGCTCTTGAAAATATTTTTGTAACAAGTGTTTTTCCTTCACATTACATTGTTAATTTGCGAAAAATTTAACATTAAAAAAACTAACTTAATCCATCTATGTGGTTGGTGCCTTCCTCACTCTTTCCAACGGGTGACATGTTGGGACACACACATTTGAACAGAAGTTTCATCTATTTGTTTAGATCCGGAATAACAAAGTACACAAATATCACTGAAGTGGTCATAATTTGAGACAGGGTTGCTGGATCATCAATGTTTTGGACTCGTTGGAAAGGTCTGTCAATTACCTAACTAACGATGGGTCGGTTGATAGATCCGGACATAGTTGACATGCATTTAAGTGAGATCTGGCTTTAAAATGGTACATAAATATCACTTAAGTAGTAATAACTCAAAACAGGGTTGCCAGATTATCAATGTTTTGGACTCGTTGGAAAGGAAGGCAAAACATCAACTAAAAATGCATATAGCTAGAAAAAAGAGTAATAATAAAAACAATAACTGTAAAACCATATTTCAAATTCATATCAACGGTACCTACCAGATTGTGCACCATCCTAAAGTTTAGCAGAATCGCTTTTTTAGCTCCCTAAATTACAGTTCAGGCTCTATTATCCGAAGGCATTGGAAAAATTTCACTGCGGGTAGTCGAAACATAAAGTAAAATCCGTTTTTCTTAATTTTGATTGTTGACCTTCAGTGTGACCCCTAAACTACGCTAAAGTGATTTTGAACTTTTAAACCCAAGAAGGTGGTTAAAATGGAAATGTTGAATTATTGAAAAAACTTTCTTTTTCTTAAAACGCAATTAACTATTCAAATTAGACTAAAATAGGGTCGTTGAACTCAAATTTCATGTTAAAAGCAAGAAAATAAAAAAAAAACTTAAAAACTATTTTTTGTCCGTGATTCCATTATCCAAGTCCCATGCAAATCTTCGGATAATCGAAACTTGGAATAATCGAATCTGTGCTGTCAAAAATTCGAAAACTAAAAAAATACGTCGAATTATTAAAAGTAGAAAAAATACTTTTTCCTTGTACCTGTTTTTAAGGTTATTTACATACGGCCTCTGACTTTGCCGAAGAAACCAAATCGATCAGAAAATCCATTTTCAAAAATACAGATTGATGAATATTTACATGCCCATTTTGTATAACTAGTCTGCACAATTGTATAAAGCCTTGTATGGGAAAACTAGAGATGCAAAATTGTTTTCTTTTAACATAGGAGCAAAGAGTTAGAAATCTCCAAAAATATGCAAAATTCAAAAAAATAACTCATTTTAACATTTTTACACAATAATTAATCAGTTTAAAATTAAAATAGGGATTAATATTGAAAGTTAGTTACAATACGATATAGACAAAATTAAAGACTAACCGATAAAAATTTATGCTAATTGTAAAACATCTTTTAATTTTATGAGAGACCAGCACACCCTCAACGTTGTTTCTTACAACCATTAGTATCAATACTAACATATAGATGGCTAGGGAAGATCAAAGCACTTCTCTGTTAGAGCTAAAACGAACGAGAGAAAGCTAAAAAGCTCACTAAATATTCTCTGAGCAATACGAGTGCAGCAGGAAAATGAAAAGTGGTCAATTTTTCGTTGGTTAAATTTCAATTATAGGCCGCAATTATGTGAAAATATATGATTTTTAGTAAATTTATCTCTGTTTAAGGTGGTATAGATAGTGCCTTTCAGTTTAGGGGCAATGATTGTCAATGATGGCTTTGAGTTCAGGGTCCAGAAATAGTAAATTGAAATGAAAATACTCACTATTTGTAAAATGTTTCTACAAACAACACAAAGAAAACCATTTTTGCCTTCCTCACCTTACTGAGGAAAGGCTATAAAATCACTCGAAAAACGAAATTCTCAATTTGACTTCCTTGACCCACCTTCAGAATCAAATTCTGAGCAAATGTCTGTGTGTGTGGTGGGATGATGATCAAAAAAAATTGCATTGGATTATCTCGGCACTGGCTGAACCGATGTGGACCGTACTGGTCTCATTCGATCCGTGTTGGGGTCCCATAAGTCGCTATTGAAAATTATAAAGTATAATTAAGTACTTTAAAAGTTATGCTAAAAAAACGATTTTTAGCAAAGGTCTGGAAGATTGTAAAAAGGGTGGTTTTTGTATGAAACCCCGTCATGTTATACAATTTTAGAAAGGTATTCAAAAGACCTTTCCAACGAGTTAAAAAGATTGAAGATCCAACAACCCTATCAAAAGTTATACGCTCTTAAGTGTTGTTTATATACTTTTTAGAGGCCGGATCTCAGATACTTTGATGAAACGTTTTCCGGATCTATCATTCGACATGTCGTTGGATAGGTTATCAAAAGACCTTGCCAACGAGTTCAATAAATTGGAAATCTGACAACCCTATCAGAAGCTGTAAGCACATAAGTGCCCTGAATTAAGAAGATCTGACTATCCATTCTGATGGTATGAATAATTAATCAAGTTTATAGTTAACACTGAAAGGTCCTCCCTTTTGTATCTATTTTGGATAGCATTACCCTCTAAATGTGAGGAAGGCACCAACCACCTAAGGGTGGATTAAGTAACGTATTTTTATTGAAACATTAGTTCAGGTTACTTGTAAACTCCTTAAGTTTATATATTTTTTTGCAATTGTCTGCTTTACATCTTATACTCTAAAAAATAACCCTGGAAGTTACACAAAACCCGAAATTTTAAAATGAACATTTTTGTTTTAATGAAAAAATGATCCCTCTGACTTATTGCAGATTCAAAAAGTGCATTAAATTTCCCATAATATGAAATGTGCCAAAATTGTTTACAGATGAGTAACAAAATAATTTCATCATTTTTTTTTGTATTTTTTTTCGATAAAAAATCTGTTTTAAGGAATTCTAAGTACGCCATCAAATTGGGCGTTCAATAAAAGTCAAATGGACATCACATTTCCAAAACATCAGCATTTCAGGCTGAAAATTATTGAAAAAACACGTCTTTTCAACTCTTGCACTTTTTATTTGAAAGTTTTTAAGTATTTTGATTGAGATTTTCATGCATCGAAACAGCTATTTTTTCTGCAAAAAAGAAGCTAATCCAATTTAATTGTTTAACCTTCATAAAACTGATAAACGTGTTAAAGGGGTTTAAAGTGATGAATTAATGAAAAAGATTAATCTAAACTTCTAATTTATTTGCTGTGTGAGACTAGCATGATTTTGGGCACTTCAGATCATTTTTCATTCCTCTGCGTAGAGCTGTTGCATGATTGTAAAGTATGAAAACGCCGTTTTCATAGCCTAGAAAAGTGAAGAGATTAAACAAACGACTACTCATTTTGATAAAATTTCACAGATCAGCTTACCACCATGAATGTGGCACGAGTTAGTTTGAAAAACTTTCCAGCCGTAATGAATATCGCATTTTGTGACCGGTAAATCATAAACTGGAGGCAACGTTGCTCTGAAATCGATCGATTGTACCATTTTATGTTGTAAATTGCCTCCGCAACCGAGGTGCTCTGTTGAAAATTGAAATTTGATTAGAAATAATCTTAATTTAAAAATGATCATAAACAGTACCGCATCCATCAACTCACTCCCCAGCACGGAAAATGAAAATATTAGAAAAACGTGGTAGTTCAACACGAAGGCCATCATTGCGAGCAGAAATAGGTCATCAACCTTTAAGTTGCGTTAATGTTGTTTTAATCGAAAAGATGTGAAATGCCTTATACTTACAATGCTAACAACAAACAGAACGAAACAGGTGACAGCAACACAAGCACTGTACAGTACCGCCATCTGAAGGTAGAGAGCCTTTTCGAGGTAGCAAACACTCCTGAAAATAAGTAATGGTTTTTTAATCTTCTCGAAAATACCCAAACCTTTCCCGACCTGTAGCAAACGAGATGCGTCTCCAGAATAGCCTCCAGCTCCTGCTGGTAAGCCTCCTCTTCTTCAAACTCATCCAGCCGGGCCACCCTAGCGGACACAATCTTGAACAGACAGGACACGTGGTGGATCAGGTTCCAGCAGAACGTCTCGTTCGCGGTAATCCCGATGATCATTCCGTACTGAACGGCGACCGAAACGATCAGCGTCGGCAGCCAGATCCAAAAGTTGGACTGATGATCAAAGAGCACGTAACTGTTGGGAAAAATTGTATGGTTGAAGATCGCACAAGAATCTATCCCAAAAACACACACACTTACTCTGCCTCTAGGACGGTCGCCGGAAGTTCCTCAGCATACCCAGTGAACACAAACCGACCAATCGCCAGTACTCCCGGCAGGCCACCGTACAGGAATATCCCAAACAAGTTCCCAGGGATGTAGTACCTCGCCAGAACCACATCCGCCCGTTCCAGGTGCTTCCTCATATCCTCACTGAGTTGACCATTGCGTGCGAACTCGTCGAGGGCACCCTGGACCTCGTAGAAGCACTTTTCCAGCGTTGAACGGCTCAGTGCGTGGGCAGAGATCCGCAGCACAAAGGCGGTCATCGCCATCACCTCGTGGACGGCCTTCATAACCAGCGTCAGGGGCCGGTCCTGGCGGCGTAGAACAAACATACAGGTCGGCAAGATGTACCAGAAGATGAGCGCCAGCAGCAGCGTCAGTGTCCTCGGGTGATATCTTGCAGAACCGGTTCCGTCCCAGAGACCGATGAGTTTGCACCACCGGACGGTTCCGACCATCATTGGAAAGGATGGAAGGTTGATGGACGACATTGTGATTGGTTCTGTTTTGAAGTGGGAGGAACATTTTCGTTTTTATAGAAAGAAAAGTGTCCATTCATGCCACGTGGCACTTGGTGAACTATGAATTTTTTAAACTTTTTTCTTAATAACATTCGAAGATTCTAGAACAAGATGAAACAGTCTGCACCTAACAAAAAACCTGTTTAAAAATCTGCTTACGTCAAATACAAATATATTTCCTTACTCACAATATTATGCTCATAGAAATTTCAAAAAAAGTTTTTACTGCAATTTTGTGTGTGTTTTTTTTAGTTGTTTTCTATGAAGGAATAACAATTCTACACGTGTTTGTGCCCATTTTATACACGTGCTCGTTGATTGCACGTGCTTGAGCAGATATGTTCATTTGATGAATGGAAAATTTGTGGCGTCCTGAAAATTAAATTTTCATTAAACTTTTCAGGATGAATTTAAAAAAAACATGGTAAAATTGGTATAAATTAAACCATTTTCCAGGACCCAAACATGTATGAGTCATCGCTGAAATTTTAAAGTTATCGCAGTTTAAGTTAAAAAAGTTTTATGTCTTTGCCATTTTCTCGATTTCGTTGAAAATCTCAATTTTTATTTTCCAAAAATCATATCTTGGAATCCTGTTCACGAACACCTTTCATTTTTGTGTGTTACGTAAAATTGTCCGAGGAATCAAATAAAAAAAAATCAGGCAGAGGCTCATTGGTCCAGACACCATCAAAACGTCGTTTTGAAGTTTCACTAGACCTTTTCAAAAGTTGCGCTAGATTTTTCGGTCTTCAGGCTAGTTTTCCCAGAAAGACCAGTCTTTCATTTGCGTCCAAGACAACTAAAATCGGTTGAATTGGCGTGGAGTTATGATTCTTTGAAAAATGTGGTTTTGCTAAAAATGAAGAAAATTGCCATTTTTGGGACCACACTAGCACGGTGTAGGTTACCCAAACGGCCAAACAGAAAAATTTGAGTCTGATCGCAAAACTTTCTTTTTCTCCAGAGCAATTCCAGCTAAAATCAGGCCATTGTTGTGTAAATGGAGCTGATAGTACTCTAAAACAACATTTGAGAATGGCGTAAGATATTTAAATATTTTTGTATTTTGCAATTTAAAAATTACTGTATCTAGAAGCCGTTGCATCGTATCAAAAAGTGGTCAAAGACAAACTTGTAGGAAATTGGACGAGCTTTCTGAAAAAAATACACTGAAACAAAAATACACGCCACTTCTATGAGATTTTTCAGTTTTTAAGTTTTAAAATTAAATTTGATGGTGATGTCACGATTTTTTTCGCTCAAAATTTTTGAGGAAATAGCCTAAAATGTTACAAAAAGACTCTCGAAAAATGCAGAATGGTATGTCTCTCCTTAACACTGGAACGCCCAACGCATGTCTAACTTACACGGACGCCCAAGCCTCCCAAAAAAGGTGGAACGGTAACTTCAACTCGCTGGTTCTCGGGCAAAACTCAACCAATTGGGACGATTCTTGTTCCCAGTGATTTTTAAGAATGTCTAGATGATCCTAAAATTTTGCAGAACTTGATTTGAACAAATCTGTAATTTCTGCGACCGAAAACATCGTTCCACCTTTTTTAAAACAACAGTCTCCGCGGAATTTTTGGCGATTTTTTTTACACGCGAGAAAAAAAAAGTTGGAACGATGTTTTTGATCGCAAAAATCGCAGATTTGATCAAATTAAGGTCTGGGAAGTTCTAGAATCATCTAGACATCCTAACTAATCACTGGAAAGAAGAATCATCTTGATTGGTTGAGTTATTCCCTAGAACCATTGAGTTGAAGTTACCGTTCCAACTTTTTTTGAGCCTTGGGCGTAGGAATGTTAAAAAAATACAAAAATCATTTACTGCAACTGTTTTTTTTTTTTGAAAAGTGGTCTAAACGTCAAAATTTTTCAGAATCGATAGTAGGAATCGATTTCTCAGACAATTGTACATAAAAGTCTGCATATTGACCATAGTCCTAAGTAAAATCCTTGGGAAGATACAGCGATTTAAAAAAAAAATGTTGAAAAAATAGGTTTTTTGGTTGATTTTGGCAATTTCTCAATGACAGACTTGATTTTTCTGTCTCGTAAATATTTTTACCGGAAAGCTCGTCCAATTTCCCATAAGTTTGCATTTGACAGTTTTTCAATTTGACTTGTCTTATTTTTTTCGTAAGCTTATTTAATATCCAGGTTTTTACCACACTGAAAAAAATATTCTATTTTCAGTTATGAGCAATGAAATTAAACGTATATATCTGTAGGCCCATACATTTATTTGAAATGCTGTCAATGACAAACTTATGGGAAATTGGACGAGCTTTCCGGTAAAAATTTTTACGAGACAGAAAAACCAAGTCTGTCATATAGAAATTGCCAAAAATCACCAAAAAAACAATTTTTTCAACATTTTTTTAAACCGCTGTATCTTCCCAAGGATTGGGCTTAGGACAATAGTCAATATCGAGACTTTTATGTAAAATTGTCTGAGGAATCGATTCCCACTATCGATTCTAAAAAATTTTGACGTTAAGACCACTTTTCAAAAAAAAATTTGTAGTAAATAATTTTTGTATTTTTTTAGGAGAGACATACTCTATTTCTTCAAAAATTTTGAGCGAAAAAAAATCGTGACATCACCATCAAATTTAACTTTTAAACTTAAAAACTTAAAAATCACATAAAAGTGGCATGTATTTTTGTTTCAGTGTCTTTTTTCAGAAAGCCCGTCCAATTTCCTACAAGTTTGTCTTTGACCAATTTTTGATACGATGCAACGGCTTCGAGATACAGCAATATTTAAATTGCAAACTACAAAATATTTAAATACCTTACGCCCGTCTCAAATGTTATTTTCGAGTTCTATTGCTCCCTACACACAAAAAGTGGCTGATTTTTTTTTATTTTTCAAGGAATTTTTTGATTGATTTGGTGTCTTTGGCATATTTGTAGGTATTGACGAGGACTTTGCTTTGTTTTTGACCTTATTTTTTATGTAAAATTGAATTTGCAATCGAAAAATACTTTACAAAAGTTAATTTAAAAATCAACAATTTTTTCGTGTATTTTTTCTGAATAGTCCTCATCATTACCTATAATTTTGCCGAAGAAATCAATCAAAAAATTCTTTGAAAAGTTAAAGTTGTTCGAATATTTACGTACCGTTTTGCCTTCCTCACTGAGGTAAGGCTATAATCCTGCTCTAAAATTGAACTTTTTATTAAAAGCTCGAAAACCCACCTTGATGTATACATATCGACTCAGAATCGAAAACTGAACAAATGTCTGTGTGTATGTGTGTGTGTATGTGTGTGTGTGTATGTGTGTGTGTTTGTGTGTGTGTATGTGTGTGTGTATGTGTGTGTGTATGTGTGTGTGTATGTGACCAATAATGTCACGCAGTTTTCTCAGCACTGGCTGAACCGATTTTGACCAAACCAGTCGCATTCGACTTGGTTTAGGGTCCCATACGGTGCTATTGAATTGTTTGAAGTTTCGATAAGTAGTTCAAAAGTTATGTATAAAAATGTGTTTTCGCATATTTTCGGAAGATGAATAAATGGCAGTAAACTGAACCAAACATCATCATGTTATACATCGTTATTTAGGTAATTGAAAGACCTTTCCAACGAATCTACAACATTGAAGATCTGGCAACCCTGTCTCGAGTTATAACCACTTAAGTGATATTTATGTACTTTTTTTGTTGCCGGATCTCATTTAAATGTATGTAAACAATGTCCGGATCCATCATCCGACCCATCGTTGGTTAGGTAATTGAAAAACCTTTCCAACGAGTCCAAAACATTAAAGATCTGGCAACCCTGTCTCGAGTTCTGACCACTTATAATGCCACTTATGAGCCCTTGAGTGATATGTGTGTTTTTTTGGATCAAATTTGTGTCCAAACCCATCATTTTACATATCACCCATTGTTGGAAAAGAGTGAGGAAGGCACCAACTACATAGGTGGATTAAGTTAGTTTTTAGCATAACTTTTGAAGTACTTAATTTAACTGCATAATTTTTAATAGCGACTTATGGGACCCCAAGCCGGATCGAATGAGGTCAAAACGGTCAAAATCGATTAAGTCAGTCTCGAGATAATCGAGTGACAATTTTTTTATCAACATCCTACCACACACACAGACATTTGCGCAGAATTTGATTCTGAGTCGACTCAGAATCGAAAACTGAACAAATGTCTGTGTGTATGTGTGTGTGTATGTATGTATGTGACCAACAAACTAGCTCATGTTTCTCGGCACTGGCTGAACCGATTTGACCCGAACCTGTTGCATTCGACTTGGTTTAGGGTCCCATAGATTGAGTTTTATACAGATTGAAGTTTCGATAAGTAGTTCAAAAGTTATGTATAAAAATGTGTTTTCACATATATCCGGATCTCTCTTAAATGTATGTAAACTATGTTTGGGTCCATCATCCGACCCATCGTTGGTTAGGTCATCATAAGACCTTTCCAACGAGCCTAAAACATTGAAGATCTGACAACCCTGTCTCGAGATATGTGATATTGATGTACTTTTTGGAAGCCGGATCTCACTTAAATGTATGTAAACTAGGTCCGGATCCACCATCTGACCCATCGTTGGTTAGGTTATCAAAAGATCTTTCGAATGAGTCCAAAACATTGAAAATCTGGCAACCCTGTCTCGAGATATGTACACTTAAGTGATATTGATGTACTTTTTGGAAGCCGGATCTCACTTAAATGTATGTAAACTATGTCCGGATCGACCATCCAACCCCTCGTTGGTTAGGTTATCAAAAGATCTTTCCAACGAGTCCAAAACATTCAAGATCTGGTTATTAAAAGACCTTTCCAACGAGCCTAAAACATTGAATATCTGGCAACCCTGTCTCGAGATGTGTACACTTAAGTGATATTGATGTACTTTTTTGTTCCGGATCTAAAAAATAGATGAAATGTTTGTACAATTCCATCACATCAGCCATTGTTGGAAATAAGTGAGGAAGGCTCCGACCACGTCGGTGGATTAAGTTAGTTTTTGTATGAACAGCTACCACAATTGTATGGAGTCTTTTATGGGTAAACCAATGACACAAAATGGCTTCTTTGGTGATAGAAAAAAATAAAAAATGACAAAATCGGTCGATTTCGTAGAGAATTGCTCCAGTCTGAAAAGGGA
This sequence comes from Culex quinquefasciatus, assembly GCF_015732765.1. Classification (NCBI taxonomy): domain Eukaryota; kingdom Metazoa; phylum Arthropoda; class Insecta; order Diptera; family Culicidae; genus Culex; species Culex quinquefasciatus. The sequence goes on along the minus strand of NC_051861.1, from coordinate 29,084,292 downwards.
CAGTGGTTTTCTGAACAATTAAAAAAATGAAATTCCTATCAGAAACTAATAAAAAATATCAAAATATTGTGCGGTAACAAGGCTAACATAGCTGCCCCAATTCACTCCATGTGTCCAGTTTCACTCCAGATGATGATAGTATAAGAAAAAATCCCAACAAAAATCCTGAAATACTTTTCAACAATGTTAAAAAATGTATTTAAAATTTAAATGGATTTTTTTATATTGTTTCTGTTTTGTAATTAAATATGGAATAAAACTGGAAAGTATACTTTCAGATAACAAATCATTAACATTTATTTTAGGTTTTAGCCAAATAAGGGCATTGAAGCATCCAAAATTAATTATTTAATAATGAGCCGAAGATTACAGCTGATCTGTTATCTTCTCTTCCATTTCTAAACTTCAATTTCGCACAACTGCCTCATGATTGTAAAGTACTGGAATGTGGTCTTTATAGCCTGTAAATTAAGCAGAATCAAATTGTATTAACTTAGTCAAGTACAATTAAACATTAAATACCACAGAAAACGACGCCCTTCCGAGGGCAAAAAACTTCCAAACCGTGATGGCCACCCGGCGCTGCGAACGCATCTGCACAAACATCAGCAGTTTTTGCTCCGAAGGCGTTCGCTCGGTCCAGCCACATTGATAGATTGCCTCCGAAATGGCTGAACTCTGCTGAGAAATAGGAAAAGCTTCAAAAAAAAAGTCATCGTGCACAATTTATTCAAGGAAATGACCGCTTCCGTAAGTTCCGTGCCAAGCATTGACAAATAACATCATCGCGATTATAAAAAAATCGTCGACCTGTAAGAAATTACAAATTATCATGTTTTTTTTGTGATTGTTTGGTTTAAAAATGAACTCCATACAATCGTTACCAAAAGCATCATGGCACACACTTTTGTCACAAAGGTACAGTAGAGAATGAACATTACAGGGCTCAAGACTGTCTCTAGACATAATGCGTTTCTGTAATAAACCAAGGGTTTCCAGCAAGGCCTCAGACTGGCAAGTAATTAATAATTACTTTGATTTTAAGCTGGTAATAAGGTAATAAATTAATTACTCAGTAATTCATGGTAACTAGAGTGATTTCAAGTAATTAATTGGTAAATAAAGTAATTTTGACTAATGAAAGTAATATTTATAGTGTACTTCTTCAACGAAACTTTTTGATTTTCATATATAATCTATTATAATAGTATTGATTTTTAATTTCAAATAAGAGCGTCACACAATGATTAAAAAAAGACTGGATTTATATGTAGAAGGCCTTATTCACCATAGTTCTTTCCTAAAACTTCCATACAATTTATTTTCAACATGTTGTTTAGCGAAGCTGATTAACAACAGAAGACAACGCCTTGATATATTACCCAGTGAAAAATGTTTTATGAATCCAAAATCTATTCATTTTTTTTAAATAATTGTAAAAATCCAAAGCTTATTTTTAAAAGGACCTATAAACTATTGTCTTTCAAATGTTTAAGATTGGCACAAAAATATAAATTAAAAAGCATAATTTAAGACTTTGAACATAACAATACTGCCTATCCTTTGCTTGATATTGAGTATTTTTTTTTATTTTATTAAATTTTAATTTTGAAAGAGCTATCGAATGAGCTATTTATAAATATTTTAGTTTAGAACCGTAGAAATAAATACTTAAATTTATTTAATATTAAATATTTTATAATGGTCATAGTGAAAAGTAATGAAGTAATTAATGTAATTAATTGGCAGACTGGCAAGTAATAAAAGCTTCTGGAAACCCTTGTAATAAACCAAAATTTTAATCAAACATTAATTGTTTATTTTATCAAATAAAATTACCTGTAAGCAGCGTCGTGAACGGTGACAATTTTCACCAGTCGTTTTTTGAATTCATCCGAGGTGGAACACTCGCCCAAGTGGGAGATCTCAAACTTGACCATTTTGAACAGACACGAAACATGATGCAAAAGGTTCCAATTCAAGCACTCGTTTGCGGCCAATGACGTCAACATTGAGTATTGAGTAGCGATCGATACTAATAGTACCGGTATCCACACAAGAATATTGGACTGGTGTTCAAACAGGACGTAACTACAAAAGAGAGAGAGAGCTTTCTTAGCTTTCTCAGGACACTCGAAATTACAAAAGCTTACTCAGCCTCCAAGATCGTGGGAGGAAAGGTTTCGATGTCTGCTCCCATCAGATATTGCCCAATGGCAATCAGTGCCGGAATATCACCGTAAAGCGAGGCATTACACAGCAAAGCCGTGGTGTAACTCCTGGTGATGAAGCTAGCCGAACTCACCAGATGTTCGAGCATTTTCTGCACCTCCACGTGGCCACTGTCGACGAACTGACCGAGCGTTTCCTGCACGTCCCAGAAGCACCTCTGCAGCGTTCCCCGATGGAGCACGTGGGCACCGATGCGTACCACGAAGATCGACATGGCCAATATCTCAATCATACCTTTCAACCGTATGGTCAGTTCCCGGTCCTGGCGGGTCACGAAGCAAATTTCCGGAACGATGTACCAAAAGGTCAAACTTGCCAGAGTGAATTTGGCCTGCCAGCACACCTTACCGAGGTCGGTGTCGTGCCACAGGCCAATAAACTTGCACAACCTCACGGTGGTCTCCATCATCGGGAAGGGTTTGTCTTTCTTGAACAGCATTGTACAAGAGTGGATTGTTAGCTTGGGGATTGCGGTTTTTATGCCTGAATGAAATAATTGGATAACAATTAAATTGTCAATTTGTTTGGGATAACGATTTCGTGAAAACATTTCACTAGCCGTTCATTTATTTGATGAATTTAATTGGAAGCGTTTATAGAAATTTTCCACTATTTTTAACTCAAGGAATCATACAAATCTGATGATCAACGAATAACACCATCCAGCAAAAAAAATCTCAAATTTCGCAGTTATTTAGTTGTACAGGTGTTTGGGAAATTTTATTTTGTATCGTGCTTATCTATTCTTCATTTACCATTCATTCATTAATTTGTGCGCAAAAAAAGTAATTTAAAAAAGTGAACCATGATGACATCGTCGTGCTATCTTGTCGCACCCACGGTTTAGACGCTCCGAGAAAAACGCGTTTTAATGTTTGACCTTGAATAAACGAAAACTAGAGCACGCAATGTAAACAATAACAAACACGTTTTTTTGGCTGTCCATTCTGTGCATTGTACCGAAGTTTGGTTGAAGTTGGTTGCTGGAGTCGCGAGTTATAACTACAAATGTTTACGGTAGTTTAACTTGTACGTGCGTCAAACGCGTTCTGACCTGAAATCCCTTTGGCCACCCAAGTAACATTTTTAAACCAACCAGCCACCACCAAGTTTTGGGCATTCACCGCAACCAACACGCAAGAGCTAATTAATAGGTTCTAACAGGGTTTTATGCCTCGGACATAAAACCGGGTGGAAATAAAAGCCGACTGGCTTTCAATAAGGTTTTATGAAAGTTTTAATAGAGGCTTGAAAACCAGAGCTCCTAAAAGAGCATTTATCGCTGCCAAATAGCAGTGCATAAATATGGCGCTAAACGCGTACTCTGATTGAATATGATTGACCGCCATCTTGATTGAAAAAATAGAAAACTGAAAATTTTTATTTAAATTTGATGAAAACACACATTTATGCTGAATTTCTGGTATAAATAATAAAGCGATAGATGTTTAAAAATATTTTGAACATTTTATTCAAAGAATTGCAATAATATTTTTTTTTAACAAAACACTATGATTACCAAATATTGATTCTTGATGAAGCGAGTTGAAGTTTTTGGCTCTATCTCCTCTACATTTATCAATAAAATTTCAACCGCAGCTGAATTTGAGCCATCAATTGCGAGAAATAAGCTTTCAAATTATTTGGATTACCTCTAATATCTGTTATTTATCATCGCCATTTTTGACAACCATCTCCATAATTTCATTTGGCAAGACGAAGACTTATTTTTGCCAAAATAAAAACTATTTGGCATAAGACGTTTGAAGACGTATGAAATGTCATTTTTTCATAACTCCTGACTAGGTTTTAACAAAGGTTTTATCAAGGCTTTGAGGATGTTGTTAGGATTCAGTTGTAATGCCTTGAACTATGTAGGTTTTATAAATAGGCCGTGACAACCTTTTGCGGAGGTCCTTTTGGGTTTTAAGTGGGGTTTATCAAGGTTCTGGGGAGTTTGTTTTTGGCTAAGGGGTTTTAATGTTGGTTTTGGCTGATAGGTTTTATAGCGGTTGTGACAGCTTTGATAAAGCCTAAAATGTTACTTGGGCAGTTGTCGCACTTAAGTCTAATAAGCGGTCGTGTTTGATTGATGCTGGATAATTGGAGTGTTTCTTGAAATTTACTAAAACCAAGTACACCAACGAGTAGAGCAACTTTTTGTGAACATTTCTGTTTATTTTCACTTTTACTTAAAGTTATTCTATTCCTTTTACAAGCATTTAAAAAAATATTTCCCAAATCTATTCTAATCAGTCGAGAATGCATCGGGCCACGCCCATTTTCCTTTTCTCAGCTTAGTTCTTTTTTCTTCCAGCGCTCTTTTGGGTCTGCTTAGTGCTGCCAATTGTGTTTTTAAGCGAACAGCGAACACTCACGAAAAGTAGCATGTATAGAGAAAGTTTCCTGGCATCACTGGCTCACTCCAACAGGCGCGGCTGGTGGTGTTAGTGGCCACCCTTTGTTCTTCATTTGCCTTCGCATCTCGCTCGGTTTTCTTCAGCCTTCGATTGGAATGGGTCGCCAAAAGTCGAACGTCAAAAGACTTGTCCCGTTTGTTGTTTTGATGGCGCTTGCTAGTTATTTACATATTTCGGAATTATTTTTCTAGTGAGTGATTAACTAATGTTCAAAAGAACATGTTGCCGCTAGTTGAAAGCAATTTCATATATTAAGTGTTATTCATGGCTGAAAGAAAATCAAAAGGGGGTTTTCAAATATTACGTGTAATATTTTCGGGATTTCCCCCTGTCCGGCACTTTTCATATACCTTTAACGGTGCACATCAACCAGAGCTGTTGCACCCAGATTTATGTTACAGAAATTTTAGTATCTTCAAAACTACGGGAACTATCGATATAATTTTTTATTCATCCCCTAAAAAACAGTCTACCATATAATTTATAACAAAGTTTGACTATTTTTACTATCAGATTTTTGCAGGATTGGGTCCGTAAGTTTGACTATTTTGGTAAAAGAAGACAACAACTTCCTTGGTTGCTGTGCAACCTTAAATGGGCTGTCACAAATTCAAAACCTCCCTCCTTCCCCGTTCCCCCCAGTTTTGGACGTAATTTCTGAAAGAAACAAAATTTCGGAAGGTCTATCAAAAAAAAAAAACTATTAAAATATCTGTTCAAGAAAACTTATGAATTTACTTTAATCTCAGAGAACTTCTTTATGAAAAAAAAAATATCTAAATTTGCTTGCTGGTGTTTGCACAGACAATCGGACACAACTTGAAGATTCAAAACTCAACACCGCAAATATTGCATCCACAGTAGGGAAACAATAAAAAAACGACTTTTAGGTTACCCCTGATTCAACATACGTAACTGTGCCAATTATCAGCCAAATCGGTTCAGGTTTAGGGGTCGCTATGGATCGTTGAAGTTCGCAAAAAAGTATGAGGAAAAACATCGCTTCAGAAATTGGCCGGCAGGTGGCGCAGGTCTCGCCCAAACCTGTCCAAGTAAGAGATTTTTGTAAGAAATTCAATTCCCAGCCACTTTGTCTTAGGGTGCAAGAAGATCTGATTTGAAAGTATGCTGCAAGCAAGTAGGTATAATCCAAGAATATTGAGGAAAAAAGAAAATCGAAGTATGCAGTATGAAAGGACTGAAGAAATCATCGATATACAGAGCAATATTGAGATCGAGAAGATCGACAACCAGACAGTCGACTGTATCTCAAGTTATTTACAAGCAGTTCCAGCACATTTGCTCAGAATTTGATTCTGGGTCGATATGTTTACGTGAAGGAGGGTCTACGGTGTCAAATTATGAAGTTCAATTTTCAAGTGATTTTATAGCCTTTCTTCATTGACCTGAGAAAGGCCAAATGCAAAAAGTTGAAATTGTTTTGTGGCTATAACTAAAAAAAGACGCATTTATCAAAATTTCAGTTAAATACTTATAAATTACAAAATTGTTTTACCTTTAAAAAAATCAAACAAATTTTCGAAGAAAATTTCATTAAAAAAAATGAAGCATTTTAAATAACTAGGCGGCAAAGTTTTCTTTCCCATTTTTCTGTGGCTCTAAAGTTTTGGGGGTTTTGTTGTTTTAGGGGACCGACTTAAGGAAATGGATTTTTTGTCAAAAAAGTTTAATAAAAAATCGGGAAAAAATAGTCATATTATGACTAAAACTTAAACCCTCAAACTTTGCCAAAGATACCAAATCGATAAGAAAATTCCTCCAATGGATACATTCTTGAGAATATTCACCCACCATTTTTATTCTATAGACAGCTTCAAAAATTGTAAGGAGCCCTGTATGGGTGAACCAAAGACACAAAATGGCTTCATTGGTCTTAGGGAAGGCCCCTACTGAGATTGTACCAAATAAAATGAAGTACAAATAATACCCATTTCAGAGTTTGTGTGGCGTGATCGATGCATGTATTTCAAATTAATAAGGTTTACTTTCGCATATCTGTGGTGTTGTTCGTAGTTTATTGTTGAAGTGATTCTAATTTTTTCCTCGTGGGAATCCAACCAATTGGTTTCAACCGGTGGGAAAAAATAAACTCGTTGGACCAATAAATGGAAAAGTCCATTGTTTAATTAACATATTTTTACAAAGGCCCTTGAACATCCTATTAGTACAAGGTAAGCAATTTAACTTATTGTTACAACAGTTATTTTGATTGAATACCCGGAAATTTCTGAACATTTTTATTACGATATATTAGCCTTCATATCGTTCGAACATTTTCATAAGTCACTCAACCGCCACGATGCCGGATGATGCCGATGGCAGTGACACTGTGCAAACTGGCCTGCCCAACGCTAATCACAGTAGCTAGTTTTGCGCTTTGGTACGTCCTGCCGGAAATCGGCTTCATCCTGAACCGCAAACGCTCGATTGCTCCCCTCATGAAGGCCTTGATTGAAGTACACTCAAATCCCGATGACCTGTTGTCAAACGAATGGGGTCACTTTTTAGTTTGACACCCTTTTACACGGAATTCACACACACTACCAAACGTTTGTTTTGATAGTGTGCGTGAGCGCCGTGTAAAAAGTGACAGTCCGTCACTTTTTAGTTTTACTTTACCCAACCAACCAACGGGGTACAAACTAAAAAATCGAAACTGGCAGCCAAAGTAAGAATTCTCAACAGTCGTTTCGGTAACATTCCTCGTTTGGGAAAATCTTTAAATATGCTGGGTTCGCAGCTAACCTCCACGGTAATCTTTCGATGAGCTTCGAATGAAAAATCACATTTCCGCCTAACCACTATCAAACTACTTTTTTCAGACAGTCTAGCCATTTCAGGTGCCGTCTACAACCTCCGAAACAACGATCGAGGAGCAGAGATACTTGTTGTTTATGCCAATGCGATCACACAAAATATCCGAACTTACTGTTGGCAAGTCTTCTTTTGTCAGTAGTGTTTCCTTTGCTAGGATAACTAAACATTGAAAATTACCAAAATTGTAGTTTGAAATTAATGTCATTAAATTGACAGATTCGTATTTCGTCTACTACTTGCAAACTTCATCAGTGTTTTGTTCTCGAATTGTCAAACGAAGGTACAAAGGTCTTTTGCTCGATTGATACCACCATTTGATAGTTTTCGTGTTTCGATTTGTGCTTTTGATTTGAGATGGCCGTAGTGCGTCCATCCCCGGGACAAAATTCCCGGGATTTTGTCCCGGGAATTCTCGAAATTTGAAAAAAAAAACAAATTTTGGTCTGCAAATTTTGATTTGTTTGAGGAAATAGATGAACAGTTGAATACTTCGTAATCGATAAGAATTTTAAAGCATTAAAATTTCTTTTCGGCATATATCAAAATTAATTAAGCTTATTTAAGAAAATTGTTTAAAATTCAGTTTACAGATCCGCGAAATGCTTAGTGCTTAAAATATTTCCTACTTAATTTTAATTAATTTAAAAGACTTGGTATTATATCTACGATTATTTATGATTTCAAACATAAAAAATATCAATTAACCCGGGCATGGTCTTCGGGTCTATAGGACCCAGTAGTACTATAAAAGTGATTGTAACTTTTGACCAAAAACACCTAGAGATCTGAAATTTTGTGACTTTGTGTAACTTATTAAGACACACATTCTGGCCAAAAATGAACTTCCGGTGGCCACCGGAAGTGCCCGCCAAAAAAAAACTGACACCAATGGTATTCCGGGTCTATAGGACCCAGAAATGTTTTCGGCTGCCAAAATTCGAGATTGTAACCGATTTTGGATGTCTTGACCTCGAATGAAAGGCTAAGATGTCTGTTTTTTGAATCTGACCGGCAGAACCGGTTTTGGACACCGTGGCCACCGGGAATCTGCTATAACCGAAAAAAGTCCTTTTTGAGGCCCCTACTTTGAGGACCTGTATCTCCGAAACGATTGCACATAGCAGGTTGCTTCCGGTTGCATTCGACAGATAATAACCTGAATTTTAAGCCCCAGAGAAAATAATTGGTACATAGTGGCCACCGGTTCCGGTCACCCGGAACTTCCGGAAAACTAGATTTTTGCAGTTTTTGACATAAAACCGTCACACGGACCAGTTTTTTGAAACGGATTATTTTGCAAATTATTGCAGAAGGATACTACATACTACCCCTGACTGTTTGGTATCGGTTCTGGCCAACTGTGGCCAATCCGGAACCGGTTCCAGGGGTACCCTAAACGGTTCCAATAATTGTCACGCTAGAAACCCGTCATGTTGCATATCAAACTTCATGAAATTGAAAGTTATGATCATCTGATATCATGCCGATGTCCCCTGACCCAACCTGGTCACTCCGGAACCGGTTACCGGTGGCCACTGAGGGACACTATAGGAACGTGCAACGAACCCTATCATCCGACGTATCAAACTTCATGAAATTGAAAGTTATGACCATCTGAGGTCATGCCGATGTCCCCTGACCCAAACTGGTCACTCCGGAACCGGCTACCGATGGCCACTGAGGGACACTATCGGAATATGCAATGAACCCTATCAACCGACGTATCAAACTTCATGAAATTGCAAGTTATGACCATCTGAGGTCATGCCGATGTCCCCTGACCCAACCTGGTCACTCCGGAACCGGTTACCGGTGGCCACTGAGGGACACTATAGGAACGTGCAACGAACCCTATCATCCGACGTATCAAACTTCATGAAATTGAAAGTTATGATCATCTGATATCATGCCGATGTCCCCTGACCCAACCTGGTCACTCCGGAACCGGTTACCGGTGGCCACTGAGGGACACTATAGGAACGTGCAACGAACCCTATCATCCGACGTATCAAACTTCATGAAATTGAAAGTTATGACCATCTGAGGTCATGCCGATGTCCCCTGACCCAAACTGGTCACTCCGGAACCGGCTACCGGTGGCCACTGAGGGACACTATCGGAATATGCAATGAACCCTATCAACCGACGTATCAAACTTCATGAAATTGCAAGTTATGACCATCTGAGGTCATGCCGATGTCCTCTGACCCAACCTGGTCACTCCGGAACCGGCTACCGGTGGCCACTGAGGGACACTATCGGAATATGCAATGAACCCTATCATCCGATGTATCAAACTTCATGAAATTGAAAGTTATGACGATCTTAGGTCATGCCGATGTCCTCTGACCCAACCTGGTCACTCCGGAACCGGCTACCGGTGGCCACTGAGGGACACTATCGGAATATGCAATGAACCCTATCAACCAACGTATCAAACTTCATGAAATTGAAAGTTATACCATCTGAGGTCATGCCGGAAGACGAGGGGTTATTTTGCAGACATGGTTTATCCATTTATCCGGCAGAATAAATCTGCCAAGCTTTCTAGCTCAGTTTAACAAAAACGACAGTGGTTGTAGGCCCTATGCCGATTTTGTGCAGGTAATATCTAGCAGGACAATGTCCTGTTACAAGCCCTGCGAGTATTCGTAGTTCCCTATGGTTTAAGCCAAGAAGTTTCTTGGTAATTGAAGGACTTGGAGTGATAAAAGTTTTAGCTTGTTCATTGCATATTCCGATAGTGTCCCTCAGTGGCTACCGGTAACTGGTTTCGGAGTGACCATGTTGGGTCAGAGGACATCGGCATGACCTCAGATCGTCATAACTTTCAATTTCATGAAGTTTGATACATCGGATGATAGGGTTCATTGCATATTCCGATAGTGTCCCTCAGTGGCCACCGGTAGCCGGTTACGGAGTGACCAGGTTGGGTCAGGGGACATCGGCATGACCTCAGATGGTCATAACTTGCAATTTCATGAAGTTTGATACGTCGGTTGATAGGGTTCATTGCATATTCCGATAGTGTCCCTCAGTGGCCATCGGTAGCCGTTTCCGGAGTGACCAGGTTGGGTCAGAGGACATCAGCATGACCTCAGATGGTCATAACTTTCAGTTTCATGAAGTTTGATACGTCGGATGATAGGGTTCATTGCATATTCCGATAGTGTCCCTCAGTGGCCACCGGTAGCCGGTTCCGGAGTGACCAGGTTGGGTCAGAGGACATCAACATGACCTCAGATGGTCCTAACTTTCAATTTCATGAAGTTTGATACGTCGGATGATAGGGTTCATTGCATATTCCGATAGTGTCCCTCAGTGGCCACCGGTAACCGGTTCCGGAGTGACCAGGGTGGGTCAATGCATCAGCATGACCTCAGATGATCATAACTTTCAATTTCATGAAGTTTGATATGCAACATGACGGGTTTCTAGCGTGACAATTATTGGAACCGTTTTAGTGGTATCCTGGAAGCGGTTCCGGATTGGCCACAGTTGGCCAGAACCGATACCAAACAGTCAGGGGTAGTATGTAGTATCCTTCTGCAATGATTTGCAAAATAATCCGTTTCAAAAAACTGGTCCGTGTGACGGTTTTATGTCAAAAACTGCAAAAATCAAGTTTTCCGGATGTTCCGGGTTACCGGAACCGGTGGCCACTATGGACCAATTATTTTCTCTGGGGCTTAAAATTCAGGTTATTATCTGTCGAATGCAACCGGAAGCAACCTGCTATGTGCAATCGTTCCGGAGATACAGTTCCTTAAAGTAGGGGCCTCAAAAAGGACTTTTTTCAGTTATAGCAGGTTCCCGGTGGCCACGGTGTCCAAAACCGGTTCTGCCGGTCAGATTCAGAAAGTAGACATCCTAGCCTTTCATTTGCGGCCAAGACATCCAAAATCGGTTACAATTTCGAATTTTGGCAGCCGAAAACATTTCTGGGTCCTATAGACCCGGAATACCATTCGTGTATGTAGAAAACGAAGACCATGGCCAGGTTAATTTTAATTAATTTTTAAACAAACACCGGCATCTGGAGCAAATCAGGACAAAAAATCAAAATCAAATTATTCGCTCTACAGCATTGCCTTGGCGTTCTCGATTGCGAGATTCCTACTCGAAACTAGGTGTCCGAAGGCTTGATTGTTGAGGCAATTGCAAACCTCTTTTTACACCTTAACTCCCATCCACCCCGGATTGTTAGTCCAACTGCCTACCAGCGACTCCACCGAGGCAGACGACTCCTAAACCTGGACACTAACGACCTAACCTCTAGACCGGGGCCAACATTTACTTCCCCGTCCGACGGAAGGCGTGATCAGACCAATCTTGTCTCGAAAAATGCCACCGGGACCGACTGGGATCGAACCCAAGCCGACTGGGTGCCCCTGTACCACGGGCCCCATTTTATTAATTTTGGTTTCATGTTTTATATACAGTTTCAAAGATTTTGTTAAAGCTTTTGTAGTCATGCCATGGAAAAAAATCAATAAAAGAAATATATTAATAAGAAACTTAATTAATTCGAATCACAATGGTTTAGAAATTGTGGTTTATTTGAAATCCAAAGCACAACAATGAACAAAGAACAATCATTTTTTAATGTTTTTTAAGCTATCTAATTTTGCTGTCCCTGTTTAGATTGAAGTGTAGATTATCAACAATTACTAGTATTGAGGCCATTCTATGATTTTAAGCTTGAAAACATTAAAATTATAACAAAAACTTTGATTTTATGACTGTTTAAAAAATTTCCCGGGATCTCGGAAATTCCCGGGATTCAAAAAATATTTTCCTCATTTCCCGGGAATTTCAAAACCCGGGAAAATTTGACGCCTTAGATGGCCGTACTCTATCTAGAGCTAGGAAAATATTCTTAAATCGTTATCCTTAAAAAGACGTTTATTGTATGTTCATTTTTTTCTTTAAAAAAGTTTGCACACAACACAACATCAACGCTGATATTTATTTATTTTTTATGCACATTTTTTCTAAATAATGAAGAAAATCGGATTTATGCTATGTGTGCTATTTTTTGACACGATTGTTGTTAAAATATAGTACGTGGTACATGCTTTTTCGATTGCAAATTGAATTTTGCAGCTAATTTTTATTTAATTTTTCAGACTTTCAATTCTGGCATAATGCCAGATAAAATTAAAAAGTGAACAAAAGGTGTAAAGTGAAACTTAAACAAAAACAAATTGATAATGAAAACAATCTCAGATGTAGAGAAAACAAAATAAGAGACGTTTCCAAAATAAATTAAAATTATCGAAATGATTTTTAAGTTTTTATTTTTATTTCATGACAATTTATTCATGTTATTTGAAAATAAATGTTATTCGTGAACTGTACTTTAACAAACGATCGAGTTGCGTATTTTCTGTATTAGCAATATTTTTTTCCAATTATTGTTAGGCGTATAATCAATATTTTTTTGAACTCATTGTTGTTCATAAAATTGATGAATAACTGTAAAATATGAAAACGCTGTTTTCATTGCCTGTTAGGAAAAAAACTATAAGCATTAAAAAGGGCTTTAAAAAAATATAAAAATCACCATTGCAAAGGTGGCCCGGTTTACGCAGAAAAACTTCCCGGCCGTCATCGACGCTTCAATTTGCGATCGCCTCTGGATGCTCAACAGGAGTCGTCTCTCTTCCGGGGATCTTTCATACCAGCGAACGTTGTAAACTTCATCGGCTACCGACAAACTCTGATGAAGAAAATGTTGGAAAAGGTTGTGTCATAACATTTTCATACACCTTATATACGAATACCGCTTCGATGAGTTCCGTTCCGAGCATGGAGAATGCAAAGATCAAAAATATATTGTACTGCACCGCAACGCTCATCATCGAGAGCACTGAGAGATCGTCTCGAATTATGGAAAAAATAAACATCAAGTAGCAGATCTGCACAATACATGAGGTGTACAAATAGCCCAACAAGGCGAAGAGGGCCGTTTCCAAACGTCGGCAGCTTCTGTAATGTGAATAAAATTTTAATTTATGTTTAGTTAAAAAAATTCAAGCACTTTCCTAAACGCAACTTCGTGTATTTCTACAATAAACGACAGTTTCTCTTGAAATTTATGCTTGTTTTCGATTCCATCCAGTTCCGATATTTGTTGTTTGACAATTTTAAACAAGCACGAAACGTGATGAATAAGATTCCAATAGAAAGTTTCTGTAGTTGTTGTGTGGAGAACTCCGATGTTGACGAGAACAACCGATACAAACATTACGGGTAACCAAGTAATGAAATTGGTGCAGTGATCAAACAGTACAAAACTAGATGAGAAAATAGTTAATTACTGTTCTGAAAAAAAAAAATACGAAAGCTAAATAGTATTACTCTGCTTGTACAACGGCAATGGTGGGCATTTCTCCGTTTCGAAAATACTTCCCAGTTGCCAGAACAATCTGCACCGGTCCGTACAGCAGACACTGCAGTGTGAACCCCACCGTGTATCCTTTCGCGAACTTGTCCGCAGACATCTCCAAGTGGTCCAAAATATTCCTCACCTCGCCGCTGCAGTCCTCCGACACAATCGCCAACGTCCGCTGGACATCGTCGAAGACCTGGCGCAGAATCGAGCTGCCTCGGGCGAAAAGACACATGCGAACCGTAATTCCGGTTACGGCCATCACCTCGAAAAACCCCTTGAGGACCAGCTTCAGCTGATCTTGCTGGTGGCGGCAGCCGTAGGCAAGTGCCGGTGGATCAAGCCAAAGGAAGTAGAACGCAATTTGAATAAACAGTCTCCTTTCGAGAATGTTCTTCGCGGGATCATTCCAGCCGTAACCCAGGAAGCGTAACACTTTGGCGTTGAACGACATTGACCCGTTGAAGGAGCGCTTCTTCGTGAACAACATGGTGACAAATTGTGGGAAAAGGTTCCAAGTTATCGCTTTTATGGAACTTACTTTAAAAGTCAATTCAATTTGTATCGCATAGGGGAGAATTGTAATTATATTCATTAAATTTATTCCTTTAATTGTGTCCTTGAACTTACTTGGATAGGCTGGACCAATGCAATTATTTGATACGTAATAACAGTGTCCCAGGAATTAAAATCTAACGTCATCGTGATCTTGCTATCTTGACGCGAGAAATGCCAATATCTTAAGACAATTTAAATTATCTTTTTCAAGAAACTTCATTTGAATTCTTAGAAGTTTTTTAATGGCATTAAAAAGAGTGATGGTTTCTTATGAGTTGTATTGTTTGTCATCTGTTAAACAATTCGAAATTACGCATTATGTTATCCTTCAAAATGAAATACATTGCTGTCAGTAGAAAATTAATCACAACAGAAAAAAAATTAGGTTAATTCTGATTCAGTTGATAAGAAAAAACCGATTTTATCAAATGTTACGGTAGATTTAAAAATGTTGAAATTATTTGATTTGTTTACATTTAAAATGCTTCTTCGCTTCTTTAAAAAAATGACGCTATTTTTGATTTAAAGAAAACATATTTTTTCCCAACAACCATTGGTACCACCCTAAAGAGTGCGGTGCCTGTGTGCAGTGCAGTGCAGTCAGTCCTGTTTTTTCGTGTTATTTTCCGTCTCTTTTGTGTTGCTGTTCGGGTGGGGTACGCGAAGTCGTGATTATGCAGGTTATTTTTTTGTGTGGTTTTGTGTCGCTATTCGTATGGAGTGAGTGATTGTGGTAATCGAATAATAGCATCATTAGTGCGCTGGAAGTGGGGACGCGAAGTCGTGATTATTCAGGTAAATTTTTTTGTGTCGCTATTGGTATGGGGTGAGTGATTGTGATAATCGAATAATAGCATGACGCGAAGTCGTGATTTTTCAGGTAAATTTTTTTGTGTGCTTTTGTGTCGCTATTGGTATGGGGTGAGTGATTGTGATAATCGAATAATAGCATGACGTACTGAATTATTTGTGTCTTGAGCGTAATTTTCGTTGAGTAATTGGTGTTTTTGTGATTTTTTTTTGAGATCTTAATTATTAGTTTTGTGATTTTCAAAGCCCTTCCTATATCATCGTTGATCGGAAGGCACAGCGTCGGGTAAATTGTGTATAATGTTTTGAATAAGGTTTTATTTTTTATGGTGAAAAAGCCATTTCTATATAATGATCGAAAGACGCACTGACATTTTGGATTAATTAATAGTGGAGTGATATAATTGTGTGTGAGTGACTTTGTGTGTTAACCAAAAAGACCTTCCCATAGCATCGTTGCTCGGAAGGCTCGCCGACGGGTCTGTTATGAAAGTCCTCCCCATAGCATCGTAGCTCGGGAGGCATCGAAAAGCCAATACCTTATCCTACTAACCAAAAAAAATAATAATCACGTGATGCTTGAAGGAGATGCTGTGGATTCAACGGTCTCAAGCGGTATCAACAAATATATAGCGAAAAACTGTGTGCTTGATGAGTCTGCAACTTCAACTATCGGACTAACATTCCTCCCTTTCGTTGAACTGCAGGCTTCTTGGGAGGGCGCCGGTATTGACTAATAAAGTAGGGATCTTCAGAGGTTAAACAGTGAACGGATGGTTGGCTCCCACTGATCATTTTTGATTCATTGTTTAACTTCAGCTGATCTGTCAATAACGGAGTAGCAGCTCATTGGCAGTCGACCATGCTCATGCTCATGCTCATGCTCACAACCATTGGTACCACCCTAAATGTCATTGAAGGTATTGCATACAAAATTCAATCTATTCAGCAAGAAATATTTAAAAAATTTCAAATCAAGCTTTACTTATGAAAAGATCTTTAAGTAGATGATATCCAAATATTTTTGTTTAAATTTAAATTAAATGATCAGAAACAATCGCTAAAGGTTTCATTTTACAATCTTGAATATCAGACCAATCGCTTTCAAAATGTATTTTTCAAACCTCGATGGTTTGACACCAACTGTTGTCAAACGAACGGGGTCACTTTTTAGTTTGACACCCCTTTTACACGGAGTTCACACACACTACCAAACGTTTGTTTTGATAGTGCACGTGAGCGCCGTGTAAAAAGTGACAGTTCGTCACTTTTAATTTGACTTTGACCAACCAACGGGGTACAAAATAAAAAAGTGTCAAACGAAAAAGTGACCTACCACCGGGGGTTGTGTGTAATGACTATGACACATTGAAAGTTTGACTTATATTATGTGCCAATATTTTAAACAAATATTTTTCTAGGGGTCAACTTTGGCTGTATTTTTTTAACTAACTTTCCCGTTATTTTAAGTAAAAAGAAGTATGGAGCAGGTTTTGTAGTGTCCCAGACTATGACTCTACCGGGGGGATGGCAACCCTATTCCGACCAAAGCAAACTGACAACAGTCGACATTAGCACGGTTGTCAAATGAGAGCCCACAACAAAAGCACTAGCTGTCAAATGGTAGCCCATAACAAATCATTGTTTGGGTTTTTGATTTTCAAATTTCCCGCAATTCAAACGATAAATACCGATAAAAACACGTGAATTGTGTTGCTGATGCCAAATTCTATCATATCCTTGGAGATTCCTCCCAATATTGGCTGAAAATTCATATCGAAAAAAGTGATTTTTCTGTTTACCTTTTTTTGCTTTTTTTCTTTTGGTCGATCAAACAGTGCGCCCGTACACTCTGCTATTGAATTGTTTGAAGTTTCGATAACTAGTTCAAAAGTTATGTATAAAAATGTGTTTTCACATATATCCGGATCTCATTTATATGCATGTAAACGATGTCCGGATCCATCATCCGATCGTTGGTTAGGTAATCGAGAGACCTTTCACATGAGTCAAAACCATTGAAGATCTGGCAACCCTGTCTCGAGTTACGACCACTTAAGTGATATTTATGTACTTTTTTGAAGCCGGATCTCAATTAAATGTATGCAAACGATGTCCGGATCCACCATCCGACCCATCGTTGGTTAGGTTATCGAGAGACCTTTCCAATGAGTCCAAAACATTGAAGATCTGGTAACCCTGTCACGAGTTATGACCACTTAAGCGATATTTATGTACTTTTTTGAAGCCGGATCTCAATTAAATGTATGCAAACGATGTCCGGATTCATCAACCGACCCATCGTAAGTTAGGTAATTGAGAGACCTTTCCAACGAGTCCTCAACATTGATGATCTGGCAACCCTGTCTCAAGTTATGACCACTTAAGTGATATTTATGTACTTTTTTGAAGCCGGATCTCAATTTAATGTATGCAAACGATGTCCGAATCCTTCATCCGACCCATCGTTGGTTAAGTAATCGAAAACCCTTTCCAACGAGTCCACAACATTGATTATCTGGCAAACCTGCCTCGAGTTATACCACTTCTGGATCTAAAAAAATAGCTGAAATATGTGTCCAAACCACTAATATTACCCATTGTTGGTAAAAAGTGAGGAAGGCATCAACCACATAGGTGGTTTAAGTTAGCTTTTTTCAACCTTTATGATTTTATCATGATTTTTCGAAAAATTGTCAACACAAACAATATTTTATCAACTTGTGTCATAGCTCAAAAGTTTGCATTTTTGCCTTCTTTAACATACAAAAATAATAATTTCCAAAGATGATTATTGTGTGAAATTCAATAATTTGTGTAAACTGGGTAAATTGTTTAAGCGGATAACTATTTTTTCTGAGATCATTTTAAAAACCAAAAAAATGTCTTTTAAGTTCTTTACACCGTTCTTTAAAACTTAACCCTGAATTGCTACGTTCAAAACAAACTGATTTTTGAGGATTGCTCTCATGCCATCAGGGTTGAAAGAAAATCTCTTCTAACGAATATGATTGCTTGAAGAATGGCCCACTGAGTATGCTTAGATCTCGTTTCTCCTGACTGTCACTTGATCGTTGAGTGTGGCAGGGACGATTAAAAAAAATATTGGGTTTAGCGATCAAAATCTTGCCCCTTTACCGTCAGCAGTCATGGGTTGTTACTATCAGCAATCGTACACTTGACGAATGACAGCAAGTTGAGGCAATTTGACAATCAAGACTATTCTCAGCAGTCTTATTCGTTAGGTGTCACAGGCAGCGATTAATCGCTTATGGTACGTTCGTTTGATGGCTAGTTCCACACTGAGTGCCGCACTCAGAGCTGTCAAAGTGTTTCTTTGAAGAAACTCGCGCTAGTTCCGCACGAGTTTCGCCGCCATCTTGGAACTGAAACTCTAGTGCCGCACTCGATATTTTTTCAGTTTCATGCGAGTTCCAAGCACACTGACAGATAGATGACGTTCGATTGAACCAAAACTGACACCGACGAGTGCGGCACTCAGTGCCGCACTGGCTGTTCAAACGAACGTACCATTAGTTAATCATAGTCGTCGGATTTTCAACACTGGATGTCATCGATAAAATAAGTCGTAGAAGGCGTAGATTGCAAGAATGTTGCTGTCTTTGACAAAGTTGCTTGGGTTGGCATGCCCAACAATTTTAGTTGAGTTATCCATAGAATTGAAGGATGACCGTGAAGTACGAGAATGTTTTTTTGATAGCCTGAAATATATAGTACAAATTTAAATCCAAAGACACTTTTTAATCTAAATTCATCACAAACCGTCGCAAAGGAGGTCCTCGTCAGGTAGAAGAACTTCGCCGCCGTTATGGCGGCCTGTTTTTGCGCTCTCATCTGAACGAATAGCAGCAGTCGTCGTTCGGCGGGTGATTTTTCATACCAACGAATCGAATATACGGCGTCCGAGACGGACAGACTCTGAAAAGATGCAACGCTCATGTTCATTAACGGTGCCGGCCTTGTCCGGATGGTTAGACTGTTCGAAACTAACCGCTTCGGTCAACTCGGTGCCCAGCATCGAAAAGGTAAAGATGAGAAACACGTTGTACTGCAGGGCTACGCTCATCATCAGCAGGAAACCGAGGTCTGGCTGAATGACGGTGAAGACCAACAGCATTGAGCACATAATTGTTATGAACGATAAGTAGAGAAAGCTCATCATGGCACTGATTGCTTGCTCCAGTAGACGAGTGCTTCTGTAAAGGGGGAAGCTACAATTGGTAAATATCTCTTGGTATTTTTGGATTGTTCTACTTAAAAGCTCGTTCGTGCATTTCCACAACGATTGAGAGTTGCTCGTGAAACTGCTTCGGCGTACTGCAATCGTCTAGTTCCAGAATTTTAAGGCGAATTATTTTGAACAGGTACGAAACATGATGCAATATATTCCAGTAAAAAGTTTCGTGAGATAATAGAGCGAACACCAGAACGTACAAAGCGCAAGTGGAGGCTAGCATTGTTAGTAACCAGACGTTAAAGTTGCTGTACTGGTTGTAAATCAGATAGCTGTGATGAAAACCCCCTGGTGTGAGATTTTTATTGTGAAATAAATAAGTTCGTTACTCACTCAGCTTCCAAGAGAGAATACTTTGGATCTTCGCCCCAAACAAAATACTTCAATATCGAAACCAAACCTTGGGCCGGTCCAAACAGCAAACACTGGATTATGAGCATCCCGCCGTAACCTTTGCATATGTAGTCAGCAGATATGGTGAGATGATTCAGAACCTTCCGTACGGCATCACTACTATCTCGGGACAGCTCACCCAACGCAAACTGCACCTCGTTGAACGCCTTCTGCAGAGTGCCATTGAACACGTACAAGTTCCCAATCCGAATGATGCAACTTCCGGCGGCCACCAGCTCGTACACACTTTTGAGCATCAACTTCGAGGACGGCTGCTGGCGCACGCAGAAAAGGACTCCCGGGGGAATGAACCACGTGGTGTAGGCCAGATACTGCAGCGTGGCACGCAGCTCGATGCCCGACTCACCCCAGAATCCCAACGCCGTCAGCACGCGGATATTGAACGCCATCATGGCGTCGAAGTGGTGCTGCTTCCGGAACAGCATGGTTGAGACGAAATGGGAGACAGGTTGGGAACAACTTGATTGTATATAACAGAAATTTACTGATTTTTTTGTGAATTTCATGGGAAATAGTTTATTTTTCCTCATTTAAATTACTCTTCCCAGAATTGCTTTTAGTGTGTTTTTTTTTCTCAACTGGCACATTATTGAGAATGTCCAGACTTAGTGTCATTGGTGGTAAAACTGTCACATCGCGGTGAGGTACGAAAAAGCGGATTGAAGGGCCTGAAATATTCAAACCATGTTACGGAACTGAATCAATCAATTATTCTTCGCCAGTACCGTGGGACTTACAGCAGCAAACGCTTCATGGAGAGCACATTTCCCGCCGTTAAAACCAGGCCGCCATCTTGGGAGATTGAGATTAATAACGCGTGCAAACTGCGCACAGTGAAAACATTTTTTTTATTAATAATTCAATTTTTGTTACAAGAATTACTGTAGTAAAAGTCAAATTACACAGTAGTTAAGTTAACCGTTTCATGTGATAAAAGTTCAACTTTAAATGATGTCATCGACCCGATGTGTGCTTAATAATCCCAAATTTAGTAGTTTATTTTGCAAATAAATAATTGCATAATAAATCACCTCATAAACATACACTAACTTTTAAACGTACATTGCGGTAAAATTTTACATAAAAACAATAATTACTCTATTTCCATTGTGTGCCTGCAGTTTTTGTACTTTGTTTTACTGTGTGCAGTTGCTTTGTTTTGGTTCCGTTGCGAACAGCTGTTCTTTTGTGCTGATGCCATAATTGACAGCTCCCTTTTGTTTTGGTGCCGTAATTGACAGCTTGTGTTGGCTACGGGCGAGTTTCCTCTAGTGAGATATAGATGTCGCCCCCTGGTTAAAACGGTCGTCTTCTGTGACCTCATTAGAATAAAAGAGATTCTTTTAACAAACATGGCCGTCAAATGGCCGATCTGGCATGATGCCTCCCAGAGCCTTAAACTCTCATACTATTCTCTACAATGTAATTGATTCGAAAATGTTATAAATATCATGGTGTGATATGGCAGAGGATTAAAAAATACAGGTGTGCCGCTGTAAATGTTTTTGTTTACTTCTGTATGTAATGAAGATTGATTATGTTCAAACTTTTTTAAGGCAATAAATCTGCATGACTGTGCGTCACTGAAAATATTTTCTTAATATTTTTCACGGGAAAAGCACTAATTTAATGCTTCGACGTAAAAAGTATTTTTACCGGTTTTCGTCCTAACGTGTAATGAAAGGCGGTAAGAGCAATCTCAAATGTTGCTCCAGAAGTAAAAAAGTAAGCGAGTTGATACTGAAATACTAAATTATTTAATGAATTACAAGATGTTAAGCTCAAACGTAATTCTTAGAAAACTAAGTACTGTAGTGGTTTAAGCATCATACAATCTTCTCAAAACAGTGTAATACGAAAATGTAGATCGAAGAACCTGAAACAAAAATGTACATTAGAATAATTGGCTTAACCTTTTCGACAGTCTCGCTAGTGTAAAATCTGGAGCAAAATTTGAAAAGGGTGCATAAGCATTTTAACAGCTAGAACTATTTTGCAAATTACGAGACAACAGGTAACTATTTAACAAAACCTGCAACGTGCAGCGAGTTTTGCGAAAAAGTTACTTGTTGTCTTGGAATTTTCAAAAAAGTTTCAGCTGTCAAAATGCTTATCCGCCCTTTTCTCGTGTTGCTCCAGAAATAAACTGAATCACTTAGTAAATCTCACCGCCCCAAATGTTTCCCGGTTCACGCAGACAAACTTTTCCGCCGACATCGTGACCACTTCTTGGGATCTCATTAGCACTTGTAGTATTAGCTTTCGATTTTCAACGGAACGTTCGTACCAACGGATCTCATAGATGGCCTCAGCAGCAGAAAAACTCTGGAAAGGAATTTTCTAGATTTCATGATTCAGACAATTGTACTTTTATTTTTATTTTTACCGCGCTCATTATTTCGGTACCGAGCATTGAATACGCAAAAATCTGAAAGACCATAAACCACAGTATCAGAAACATTTTGTACAGCAACTCACAATCTTCACTGGCCTGTTTGAAAGAATAAATATATTGTAGTTAATTTCTCTTTCCACTTTGCAAAAACATACCGTAGCCATCACAATCATTGTCATGCAAAGAGTACAAATGCATGCTCCGTACAAATATAGTTGGAGTTTACCCAAAAACTCATCAAACTGCCTGGCGCTTCTGTAACTGAAATAATTGAACAACTTGACGAACACAGCGTTTCGAATACTAACCGATATGCGATTTCCTGTAGATTAACTACTTTGATGAGCTCTTTTCGTAATTCTGATTCCTTTTGGAACTTGTCCAAATTGCGAAACTTTGCAGCAACTATTCGAAACAATCCCGCGATCCGAATCAACTGACACCAACTGAACAGGTCAGATATAATGCCAGCTATCAGAATGTAAACCCCGGCCAGCCCCGTAACGAAGGCCACCAAAAGCCATATTTCGAATTTGGACTTGTAGTCGAAAAGTACGTAACTGTTCGGGAGAGAAACGGTCGCCGTTGTAGTTTTAAAAAAAGGTAGCCAGATGAACCCACTAACTCAGATTCTATCAGGTTGGAGAGCGGAG
Source organism: Culex quinquefasciatus (assembly GCF_015732765.1). NCBI lineage: Eukaryota > Metazoa > Arthropoda > Insecta > Diptera > Culicidae > Culex > Culex quinquefasciatus. The sequence continues at coordinate 29,061,323 of NC_051861.1, read as the reverse complement.
GGACAACTCCTGTGGCCGCATATTGCACGATGACGATTGTAGGAGGGATAAAGCAATACACGACAATCACTACACATTCAACGTTGAAGTACCACTTGATGATCAGATCGGTCACTCTGTGTAACCTTCGACGAAAATCGTGAACTTCCGCCTCCTGAACTTCATCCCCCGAAATAGGCTTTAGAGCTGCCTCCAATTCTCGGTGAGTTAGCTCCAACTTTGAGCGATATCCGTACAGTGATGCCATGTGGATCACGTACTTCACGATGACCATAAGTTCGATCGACGTTTTCATCACCAGCCGGACGTGGGACATATGGTTGTAGCAGAAGAATAACGCCGGGAGGATCACCCAAGAGGTGGCCACCGCGTAAATTTGCTGCGTGCTTGTAAAATGGTTGCCGTCATTTTCGGACGTCCAGTAGCCGTAAAATTGAAGGATTTTTATTAAAATCTTCATTTTGGTTTATGCTTCGGTGTACGCCCACTTGACTAATGAGGAAAACTTTAAAAGTGATAACATTAAACTACAATTCTGGATCGTTTAATTTATGATGACTCATCGTTAACCCTTTAGTTGCCATTTTTCTTTTTTTTATAATCACTACTATCATGTAACTTTAGAAAATGACCAAAAAGCCAATTGAAACCGATAGTCGTTTTTAACCAATTGAGAAACACTCTTTTTCTTGATTACGGACAAAATACAATGAACTACAAAAAATTACAAAAAGGACTGCGCTGGCCCAACTTGAGTGGAAGCATGAACTGTGAAGTCTCCAGAAACACGTGCACTTTGAATATTTCAAAAATATTTAGAGAGGATTAGTAGTAAAAGACGTTTTGTGATACTTTTAGCTTTTTATGTTTTTATATTAGGCATAAAATTACTTATTTTTTTAACCCGATCTCCTCTTGGCCTCGTCCAACCGACAACAATTTTAATTAAAATGCCTTTAAATACTTTTTCCCAAATATTGTGATCTGAAGGGTGACAAATTGGGTCACTGCAGCAATTACCTTTAATGATCACAAAAATTGCGTTGACGTCACTTGTTGTAAATTTGCTAGCTTGCTGTTCTCAGAATGTTAATCAAGCTGACATGATTGCATCTAGATGCTAGAACTAAAACATGTATTGTCATTTTTGCTAATTGATTGTTGCATTAGGGTGTAATATCAAAATCGATTTTCCAGCACAGCACTTTTTCAGTTCCTTTTGGGGTCCTAAACAACTCCCCAAAGTTTGGGACCGATTGGTTTAGTCCTCACTTTGCGCAAAGCGATTCAATTTTCCATATAAATTTGTATGGGGAAAACCATTTTTTAGGATTTTGATATTTAACAATTCGACGTTTCATGCCATATCAAACCCGGACTCATATTCCGATGCTTTGGAAGGTGCTCTACAACTTTGCCGAAGAGAGTATGGTGCTAACTTGCTCCTGAAAGAAGATATAGAGCCCTCAAAACTCGTCTAAAACGTGATTTTCGAGCAAAAAACACGCTTTAGACGAGTTTTGAACACGCTGTATCTTTTTTTAGGGGCAAGCTAGCACCATACTCTCTTCTGGAAAGTTGTAGAGCAGATTCCAGAGCATCGGAATATGAGTCCGGTTTTGATATAGCATGAAACGTGGATTTAATAAATATCAAAATCCAAAAAAATGGTTTTCTCCATACAAATTTATATGGAAAATTGAATCGCTTTGCGCAAAGTGAGGACTAAACCAATTGGTCCCAAACTTTGGGGAGTTGTTGAGGACCCCAATAGGAACTGAAAAAGTGCTGTGCTCACTAAATTTAGACAACTTTAATTTTTTCCATACAACCATATTACACCCTATTGCTGCATATCTTGAATTTGTTTTTATAAACATCACAAGAGGCTTTTTTCAGACAAAGCCGTCATCGATCAGAATTCAATACTTTTTTTGTTACAAAAAAAATCATTTATCATTTATTTATATTTTTTTTTTCTCGTTTAAAATCTCTCGACTGAAAAACAAAGAAATTCTTTTTTTAGTCCCAATAAAAATTCAAATAAGTTTTGGAGGTCCTTTAAACCAAATTTCCAGTTTTTGCTTTTTGGGTGTTTTTGAAACCGCCTTGAGTCGGTGGTAATTAAAAACACCCAAAAAGCAAAAATTTAAAATTTGATTTAGGCCGTTGCAAATATTTCTTAAAGTTTATGTCCCTCGACTCTGACCAAAGTCAAGGGGGGGGGGGATAAAAATAAAAAAAAAAAGTATAAAAGTTGAACTAACGAGAATTTCACAAAAATTCAGAACATTTTTAAATATGCCCAAACATGCTAAATATGATTATCAATGCAGGAAAATGCATTCTAGATTGTTTTCAGTTGATTCGACTTCTATTTTCATGAAATTTGAAGTTTTTTGGAAAAATATTTTGTTTGCCCTCTGATTTTTTAGACCAATTTTTAAGGGGGGAGGGGGGGGGGGGGGCGACGTTAACTCTGAAAAATATTTGCAGGGGCCTTATTGGACCTTTTCAAAAAAAAAATCCAGAATTCTTTGTTATTCATCAATAAAAGTGTAATTGTTTGGTTCAAATAAAAATTAAACAAAAATATAAACACCCAAAGCAAAAATATGTATCAAAATCTGCAACAGTGGGTTTGTAGCAAAAAAAGTTGCATTTTAAGGTGAAGCCGTTGATCATTTTCGAAGAAAATTGATCTTCACTATAAAATTTTCTATATAAATTTCAATTCAACGAATATCTGCACCAAAATTAATCAGCAAGTGCTAGTTGTTGCCTTCTTGAAGAATGAGGAATTTTTGCTCTAAATCAAATGTGTTTCAAAATTTATATAATTTTGTGGAACAATCATTGACGCCCAAGTTCGCAATCATTGATTAATGACGATTTCCATAACTTTACAAGGAATGGGATAATCGTTACCAAAAGGAATCAGCATGTGTAGGGCACTATTCTAAACAACTTGTTGAAAGAATTTTGTCAAAATATTGATAGTGACGCAAAATTTATATCTTTGAACGAAAAATCATCACAATGATGGAAGTCTTCACGTTAAAACATTTTTTGCAGTTTTGTCCGTGTGTAAACATGTCAGCGATCTGCAGTTCTCACCAACACACCCAAAGGAAAAATATATCTCAAAATCTGCAACATTGGATTTGCTGCAGAAAATGTCATATTTTATAACATTTTTTGCAGCAAGCCCGTAGATCATTTTTGCCCGCGTGTAAAAATTTCAGAGATCTGCAGTTCTCACCAACACATATAAAGCTGGCCCGTCCCCGAGCAACAAGGTAATCCATCCTTTAAAGGTACGGCTATGTTTCTATAGCTGTATTAGTGTGAGAACGGAGAGAAAAAAATTTTGTCAGGTTTAGCTACGAAATGTAATTTTATGTAGTTTTTCTCTCCGTGCACTGTCAGAGCAGAGCGGTGTGACGTCATACCGTTTATTTTGGCAGCGAATGCAAGGGAAATTTTTAGTTTTTCAAGTTTTTCGTGGATTTTAAGGAACCTGTGCCGCGCCAATGTCATCCAATCCTTTGGATAACCCGGATAACGATCTGCAGAAGAATGTTTTGCAAAAAGGTTAACAAAAAGTTTGAGAAATTTTATAGTTTAATAACTTATACTTTTATTCGCAGCTGTTTCAACAATTTTTGACCCGGAAGAGTCAGTCCGAACAAGCAGAGTAAGGATCTCCGTCCGCTGGCATAGGAGGAATGGACCCGTGAAGTTGCAAGCTATTAAACGTTGGCGGCGGATGTTTTTGAGCCGTTTGATATCTTGACTTCTGGGAAACCGACGGGAGCGGAACTGACGGTGGAAACGGTGGCGGAACAGATTAGCCAAACAGTGAAGGAACTAGATGGTTTGGCCAAGCATTCGGCAGTAGCAGCTCGGTGGCGTTCCTGTACGCGTTGTTCTTGTCCCGGTCGCCGTACAGCCGGCGATCACGTTCAGCATCAACCCCTTCAGCAGCAGTCTATTCCGCGCCAGCCGGGGGAGATACCATCAGTAGCGGCGTCAGAAGTACCACGAGTGTAAAGAGGAACGCCAAGCATTTGCCGCAGTGTACCGTGCGTCCGAAGCAAATGCTCTGAGTCGATATCTACCGAAGAACCGCCATCACTGGGACTTCGGGAATAGGAAAATTCCCAATGCACCGCCGGTTGTGGCCAACAATCAGGTGCATAAACAGCTTGAACCATAGCAGGTCGTCATGTCGACGCACGACCGGACGGCTACCGCCACACATGAACTAAGCTCCCCAGCAGCTTTATCCACTTCCGCCCCAACCGCAGCGTCATGTACGGCATGACATGTACCACTTGCGCAAAATTGACCAAGACTCAAAGTGGTTTCCTGCCCAGCAGCAGCAACATAAACCGTTGATGCACCAGGTCGCAGCACGGTGTTCAAGATCAGCTGCCCTTGGGATCTTCACCCCTTACATTGCAGAAGCACACGGAACCAATTAAGCGAGCGAAACTTCCTCAAATTTGGTGAACATCGAAGGAAGCATTGATGGGATATGTTATTCCTTTCCTTTGATAAACGCGGACCCTCTGAATGATCTTTGATTCACAATAAAATCACAGTCTGATAAAATCATGATTTGAAGTGTATATTTCTCTACCAATGTTCCATTTAAATTGTTTAGGATATTGTTCTATATTAACTTTTCTTTTCGCTAAAGCTATGATTTTCATTCATTTTTTTTCTTTTTTGTATGGACTTACTTCAATAATTGAATAATTCTAGAGTAAATTTTCAAAAGGTCCTATGTGCAAAAACCTCAATCTGAGTAAATTAATGTCAAAGTTTTGCTGGATATTTTTTAATCCCATTTAAACAAGGTTTAATATTTTTCAATTCTAAAAACGCACAAATGGACCTAGAATGATGCTTTTTAAGTGTACTTTACGGGAACTATCAATAGTCTTGTTTAAACTTATTTCTGAATAAATTTGTTGCATACGACCTTTGAGTGCACATAGGACACGCTTCATAGAACTTTTTTGCAGATAGGATTTATCACATTGGAGCAAATGTGTGCAGCATTGCACATAGGACTTTTCTTAATTATATTTAAATCTCTATTTAAAAAGAACAACTTTTTTATAAAAACTATGTTCGCCCAATCCTCGCGCAACGTGTAGGCAACAGCTGATTGAGAGCATGAAATGTTTCAATGCTTCCAGCGTGAGAGAGAGAAACCGTTAGGAGAGAAAAACAACCAACCCGCGCTCTCGTAAACCCAAACGTAAACATCTGTCGGATAGGTGCTTGCAATTTAACTTACACGACAATGTAAACAATCTTTGCTTGGTTGCGGATAGGACTTTTCAGATTTTTATAGTTTTTGATGTTTTTGAAATGATTTTTTGCCAAAGAAGTGCTAGAATCTTGTTGAAGGCTGATTAACTAGAGTTCAGGTAAGTTTTTCTGTTAAAATACAGCAATGGTAGTGGTTTGCAACCTTGTTTGCAACCTGAAATTAGTATTTTTTTTAATGATAATATTTTTTTCAGAATCTGCTGCACTGGTTTTGAGGACACATCGGCAACGGCGAAACAAAACTGAGTCGATCTCGCTAGCCGGAACGAGAAGCGCAAGAACGACGACCCTCCAAGCTGGAGACTTCAGGTAAAAAGAAAATGAGCAATCAACCACTTGGCTGCCGTTGTCCACTGAAAATTTTGGCTCGAGCCAAAATTCTCGGTGGGTGGTAAGTTTAATTTGGAGGATTGCGTGATTTTAGTTTTGAATTGATGTGGAATTTTGTTTTTAGGTGTCGTGAAGGCGGTTTGCTGACGAAAGTAGCAGTGGTAAGAAGGACAAGCACCGGTAGAACGGCGAGCGAGACAACAATAAAAACCGGGATCGGAACTAGGATCGCGATCGGGAGAGGGAAAACGACCGTCACCGGCACAAGTACAGTTCTTGGTCGGGTTAACAGTCGAATTCATCGTCCTCGAAGCACCACCACGAGGAACGCCAACGAAAGCTTTCCCACTCGTCGTCGTCCTCGAATCAGCATCCACACAGCAGAGCAAGTAGCCGGCGAGAATCGACCTCGAACGTTACGAAGGACAAGGAGGTCAGCGGCAATGTCGTGAGCGTTCCAGCTCTGGTGGTTTCACCCTCGGTTTCACCCGCCGCGGCCGAATTAAAAGTCCCGGAAGCGGCCGTAGATGTGGTGGTCGGTGCATCACGTCGTTGACATCAACTGCTGAAAAACTGGCCCAAAGTTTTTCTCCAAACTCTGCTCTGCTCCACCGAGCGATCGACGTAGACAAGGCAACATGGCTTGTGATTTGCGATTCATAAACAGTTTGTTAAGTCTTGCACAACTTTTTTGCCAAATTTTACTTTATTAAATTGAAAAGATGTAAAATTGTTACCTCGGTACTTGATAAAACAGAAATGATTTGGGAACATAAAACCAAGTGAGAAAGACCTTGTTATTTGGCGGGCGTAGCGACATTCGTCGCTGGAGGAACCGGTTACTCCGATGTTGGAACTCTGCTGCTGCTGGGAACGTTCCGACGCGGGCGTTGGACAGGTCGGTGGCAACAGAGAAAGGGTGGCATCGGCGGTAGCGGTGGAGATTGCTGGGCTTACTCTTCGGAAGTCGATGGCAACGGAAACAGCTTCTCCGTACTGATATCGTCCCCGTCGGCCAAGATAGTCGTTTCCATTGCGACGCCAACGACTTCGTCATTGCAGTTTACTGCAGTCTCGTAATTGCTGTTTCTGCGTGGTGACGACTTCCTCGATGATGGCTAGGCCAACGACGACCACTACGTCTACGGCCGCTTCCGGAACGTTCTTCCGCCGAGGTCGATTCTCACAGGATACATAATCCGTAGGCTTAGTAATTTTTCTAATATAGCTAAAAAGTTATCGCTGATTTGCTTATATTTTATCTTTTTATATTTTATTGAATTTCATACCAAAGCAACATTTAATTATCTTGTCCAGCCAGAATGATTGAAATAAATTAAAATTTCTGTGACATTTTGCCCAGCTCAAAATATTTTTTGAGGATTTCATCTCACTTTTCAAAAAATAAAAATCAAGAAGCCAAACATTATTTAAATTGGAGCAAAATCTTCAAATTTTTATTTAAAATCAGAACAGAAAACTAAAAAAGTGGTATTTTTTAACTTCCACGGGAACCATCCACCTAAATAATCAAATATCGTGAAAATTAAACAGGAAACAGCAAAATCTTAAATCTCCCTTTTCTTTGGTTTGCCCTCGGCCGTTCGCTTTGCCGGGGTGCGCTTCTCCACGTCCAGCAACACCGGATCGGGCAGGATGGTTTACTTTTTCTTGCAGTGCGGCGGATAAACTCCGTACCCGTTGGCAATCTCTTGCACAATTCACCGCTTGAGCCGCTGGCTAACACCGAATGCCTCCCTCCTCAGCTGGTTGGCGTCCTCCACCCACTGGACGCATTGCGGAAAGCCACAACGAACCGCCTTCAGGACACCTAAAACAAAAAATTCCTCACTAACTCAAAACTCGAATCACGCAGTCCTCGACGCAGTCCCTCAAATTAAACTTACCAACGGCTGTTCCCAGTCCCCGGAAGTCCCCAGCTTGGAGAGTTATCGTTCTTGGGCTCCTCGTTCCGGCTAGCGAGATCGACTCTGTTTCTCTGTTCTCGCCGTTGCTGATTTGTCCTCAAAACCAGTTCACCAGATTCTGAAAGAAAATTTAAAAATCAATCAAAAAGGTTGGTTTTAATCCGCTACCACCGTTGATTTTTAACAGAAAAACTTACCTGAACTCTAGTTTATCAGCCTACAACAAGATTCTAGCACTACTTTGGTAAATAATCGTAAAAATAATGGTAAATAATCGTAGAAAATATTAAAAGTCCTATCCGACTCAGGCAAATAATGTTTACATTGTCGTGTAAGTTAAATTGCAAGCACCTATCCGACAGATGTTTACGAGAGCGCGGGTTGGGTGTTTTTCTCTCCTACAGTTTCTCTCTCTCACGCTGGAAGCATTGAAACATTTCATGCTCTCAATCAGCTGTTGCCTACACGTTGCGTGAGGATTGGGTGAACTTGAAGTTTGCAAAATATTTTTGTTTTAGGGTTTCATAAAAAAACGACCTATACATATTTTTTAATTAGCAAAATAACCATGTACATAGGTCATTTTGATATGGGCGTATATTAGGCGTATATGCATCATGACTATAAAATTATATAGATGGCACATAGGTTGATTTGCTACGGTTCTATGTGCACGTTTGACTCGAATGCACATAGGACTCCCGAGGGGCAAAACAACCTATATTTATTTGGGGTAGCATTTTTCGAGAGTGGTTTTAGGTTGTTTTGTTTTCTATCAATAACTTGAAAAATAAAAGGCTTTTACAAAATCGGATCAGCGGTTCGTGTAGTTTCCGGCTTGCTGAACGTCATGCAATAAATAACTCAGTTTGCTTATTTTGTCGGATAGGACCTTTTGAAAATTTACTCTAGAATTATTGTCGATTCCCTTCCCCAACCACCACCCCCTCCCAAAATGGTACACGTGGTTTATGCGTTAGAAGTGGTTAAGTGTTTTCCATCTAGAAATCAATAAAATTCTCGGTTAAATCTTTCGCAACTTTTTCAAAACACGATTTTCATGCAAAACATGCTTTTGATCAATTTGTTGCGTAATAAAAGTTTTCTAGAGGAGTGTGTTGTTAGAGAAAAGTTTGAAGTGTCTTTTTGCCTGGTTGCATGGAGTTTTGACCGTTTAGGCAGGATTATTTGTTAAATTCAGCATTGAATTGTTGGGCAGAGAAGGTCTTCTTCTTCTTAGTCCCTAAACAATCTTTTCACTTTGTCGGCAGCTATGTCGACTGTCAGGGGCTAACTTCAAGGCCGAGCGAGCAAGCTAATGATGGGTTGCTCAGTTGCTGTGGGGCAAAGTGTCAGCACGTGACGTTTATTTTAGGTAAACGATTTGAATTATTGTGAAAATAAATAAAAATAGGGGAACAGCATCTAATTCCAGCGTGCCTGTAATGTTGCCATATCAGCTCTTTGACATTCAATTACAGCTCATTAAAAGCGTTTTCAACTGAAATCGAGTGATAAATAGCTCAATAGGAAGTGAGCAAGCAAGTTTCTTCAAAAAGTTTTGCAAAATTTGTTGTTTAAATAGTGAAAACCAGCCAATTGGACGGAGTTAGGAGCGAGTGCTTAACCTGCCAAACATACGAGAATTTCCCCTACTTGAACGGAAGGAGTTTCACTAGAGAAGAAGTTTCGTTTAAATCGTGTAGGCCGTCGAAGGTAAATATTTTTTTCGCGAGTGTGGGGCAAAGTCGGCATCGGAAGGGTGCACTGGAAGCAATTTTTATTTGCTGTGTTGGGCTTCAGCGTTTACACTGCTCAAGTCGTGCGAAGGCGGAAGAGGCGAGCCTGTGTTTAAAGGAGCTTTCCAGTCCGAAGGCAGCGATAAATTACAAAAAAAGTTCCTTGACTGGATAACCGATTCAAAGTTGGTGAGCGAGAGATGGATGAAATTCACAACGGTAGGGACTAGAAGACCTGTGATTAGAGGTAAGTTTTTCTAGTTTTCAGAGTGATTTGGCGTTTTATTTATTTACCAAGGTTAGTCCAGTTTTTTCGGTTAATTTTATGTGTACACTTTATAATATTTGTTTTTTATACTTCAAATCTTTTTTATTAATCAGTTCAATCTGGCTGAAATGTGTATGTTCTGTTTATTTATGTCTTTTCTTAATAATTATTCCAATATTATCTCATCAACAGAGAGCGAGTTGTGGCGCTATAACCATGGCAAATAGTGTCCAGGGCATTTGTGGAAATACTATGTCCCATCCTAGAGGGTCCCGGAGCACCAAAACTTCTTAGCATGGTGCTCCCAACGATAAATTGCCAAAACAAACAGGAACGTGAGCGGGGGATCCCCACGTTTCTTCCTCCCCTGTAGATTCAGAAATGTATTGCTGTTTGAACACTCGTGCTCAAACTCAATCCAATTCAACGAATCATCTTTGCGGTAAACTTTACGCAGTTGGCCTGGCCGCTTTAACGTTTGTGTTGTTTCAATGCATTCTAATGCAATGGCGCACTGCAAATGTTGATAATGACAAGAAGATGCTAGGCGTCAATCAACCTAAGGCATTCTCCAGGATGCCCTCGAAAGACTGGCTGCGCTAGGGTTAGATTAGATTAGATTAGATTAGATAAAAGTTTTCTAGAAATGCATAAAACATACAATTTAATTAATTTTCCATTCATTTTGTATATCATCATATAGTAGCAAGAACGGAATGACGTCATCACCAGAGGCATCGCGAATGTTGACACTGTTTTGCTTACTAACACTAAACCAAAGCGTTTTCAGCCGGACCTGTTAAATATACGGACATTGCCCGAGCAACACTCCAAAGAGAAGCATATGTTGGTGCTCTTTCACTCACTTTTCATCAAGCGTCCATGGCGCGGTGGTAGCGTGTCGGATCAATAACCAAGAAGTTGGTGGTTCAATCCTCGTTCTACTACACTGAAATAAAAAAAAAGTACAAAATTCCTTTATTCTAGGAATTTTGCCCCTTTTCCTTATTTAGTAATTTGGCTTCCTTCTTCGCAAGAAGTAACCAAATTCCTAAATTTGACAGCATGCTTTGCCAGCCTGAATTGACCAGTGGCGCCAACTTCATTTGATTAATTGAACTTCAGAAAAGTTCAGAAAAGCTTGAAAGCTCATCAAAGCGACATCTGGCGGTGGTGGAATGATTCTGAAGCTGAAAGCACGTTAGGCGACATCTGGTGCCAATCGGCAGAAATAAATTTGTTGTTGGTAAAAGTTGAGTTTGATTTTGGTAAAAATAAAAGAAAAACCAAAAACTCAAATTTATTCGACATTTTCCGTAATTACACATGAAAAATCGATACATTGTAATTATTAATACTATTCTTTTCACAAAATTCTGCCCGTCATGTATGCTCTTCCGAATTCCGCCATGAGGTTGAATCTTCGAGAAGCGAATGTCCATTTCCGGCCAGCCAGCCCATTCATCCGCTGAGAAGCATTCGTCCGGAACTGTGCCTAAAAGGACATTGAACATTGTTATTTCTTGTCTAAACTGCCACACGGCGTCGAACTTACTTTTTCGTGGAGGAAAACGGTTCCACGTCCATTTCTCCGGCTGACAGCCAGCGGATCAGCTACTGTTGTCATCAGATCCGTCAAAAGTCCGCAGAACAGGTGCCCGGACGTTGACTGAGCAGCTTGGCCATTGTTGGATTTCCGGCGGACGTCGATCTTGTCGGGGATGTCGAAATCCGGCAAAAAACCTTCGAAACTTGGCGTGACTGAAAAGATGAATCGCACTTTAATTATAGAAGCAATTGGCAAACAAATTTAAACTAGGGGAACTATACCCTTTCTCAGCCTATTTCTATTATCGGCCTATCAGCACTTTGATCATGAATTACAGCTTATAAAAAGTGTTTTTGACTGTTCCAAAGTAATAAATAGCTCAAATAAAAGTGAGCAAGCAACTCTCCATTGTTGAAACATCTGAAAATATTGATTTAATAGCAGAAACGGCAAAAGTGATGAGAATTGGTCGAACGGCTTAGTGTGATTAAAATGGGTATATTTCCCCTACCTACCATATTTTAGTCAAACAATCCAACGTAGATTCCGTGTGGACAACCGACGGAACAACCACCGGTACCGGAACGTTCCTGCTTGGGTTGTTCTTCGCAGCTCTTGCTCTGCGGCGTCGAAATTGTCATGGCACACTTTGACTTTGACAAGCCGCTTTTGTTCTGCAGAAGGGTACAAGCTTTAACCCTCATGAGTCCACGATATTAAAAAAATAACCCTTGACGAAACATGTGTAAATAAAAATATGTTTTAAACCAGGATTGAAATTTGAAATTTATTGTAGAAAAAATCTAAATTTGAAAAGGTGGTCATCCACAAATGACGTAGCATTTCAGGGGAGTTGGGGTTACGCTCTATATTGAGTAATTTAAAAAGAGTGAGTATTTTGATTTTTGTCTGCTTTCACAATATTCAAAATTTAAAATGCTAAATACAACTAAAAAAGTAAAAAACAAGATCAAAAATAGAAGAATTTCGAAACTCTTTAGAAATTGGAGGAATTGAAAAATAATTAAAAAAAATTCGAAAAACAAAAAATTCTAAAAATCTCAAATAAATAAATTCCATAAAAACTATTAAAAAAAAAATCACTTGGTTCTAAAATTCTAAAATTCTAAAATTCTAAAATTCTAAAATTCTAAAATTCTAAAATTCTAAAATTCTAAAATTCTAAAATTCTAAAATTCTAAAATTCTAAAATTCTAAAATTCTAAAATTCTAAAATTCTAAAATTTAAAATTCTAAAATTCTAAAATTCTAAAATTTAAAATTCTAAAATTCTAAAATTCTAAAATTTAAAATTTAAAATTTAAAATTTAAAATTTAAAATTCTAAAATTTAAAATTTAAAATTTAAAATTCTAAAATTTAAAATTCTAAAATTCTAAAATTTAAAATTCTAAAATTCTAAAATTTAAAATTCTAAAATTCTAAAATTCTAAAATTCTAAAATTCTGAAATTTAAAATTCTAAAATTCTAAAATTCTAAAATTTAAAATTTAAAATTCTAAAATTCTAAAATTCTAAAATTCTAAAATTTAAAATGCTAAAATTCTAAAATTCTAAAATTCTAAAATTCTAAAATTCTAAAATTCTAAAATTCTAAAATTCTAAAATTCTAAAATTCTAAAATTATAAAATTATAAAATTATAAAATTATAAAATTCTGAAATTCTAAAATTCTGAAATTCTTTCTAAAATTCTTAAATTCTAAATTTCTAAAATTCTTAAATTCTTAAATTCTCAAATTCTCAAATTCTCAAATTCTCAAATTCTCAAATTCTGAAATTCTGAAATTCTGAAATTCTGAAATTCTGAAATTAAAAATATTCAAATCATGCAAAGAATTTAAAGTATTAAAACAAAAAAAAGTAATTAAAGTTTTTAAAGTATTTACAGTATTTCAAGTATTTCAAGTATTTAATGTATTTAAAGTATTTAAAGTATTTAAAGTTATTAAAGTATTTAAAGTTTTCAAAATATTTAAAGTATTTAAAGTATTAAAAGTATTAATAGTATTTAAAGTATTTAAAGTATTTAAAGTATTTAAAGTATTTAAAGTATTTAAAGTATTTAAAGTATTTAAAGTATTTACAGTATTTAAAGTATTTAAAGTATTTAAAGTATTTAAAGTATTTAAAGTATTTAAAGTTTTTAAAGTATTTAAAGTATTTAAATACTTTAAAGTATTTAAAGTATTTAAAGTATTTAAAGTATTTAAAGTATTTCAAGTATTTAAAGTATTTAAAAACTTTCAAATATTTATAGTATTAAAAACATAAAATTCTTAAAACACTTAAAATACTTTAAAAAAAATTAAAAACTTGAAAATATTTAAAGTATTTAATACTTAAAATTCTTAAAATTCTTTACAAACCTAAAATTCTTTAAAAAATTTAAATACTTTAAATACCAAAAATATTTTAAATACCTTAAATACTTTAAATACTTTAAATACTTTAAATACATTAAATACATTAAATACATTAAATACATTAAACACTTTAAATATTTTAAATACTTTAAATACATTAAATACTTTAAATACTTTAAATACTTTAAATACTTTAAATACTTTAAATATTTTAAATACTTTAAATACTTTAAATACTTTAAATACTTTAAATACTTTAAAAACTTTAAATACTTCAAATACTTTAAAAACATTAAATACTTTAATTGCTTTAAATACTTTAAATACTTTAAATACTTTAAATACTTTAAAAACTTTAAATACTTTAAATACTTTAAATACTTTAATTGCTTTAAATACTTTAAATACTTTAAATACTTTAAATACTTTAAATACTTTGAATACTTTATATACTTTAAATACTTTAAATACTTTAAATACTTTAAATACTTTAAATACTTTAAAACTTTAAAACTTTAAATACTTCAAATACTTTAAATACATTAAATACTTTAATTGCTTTAAATACTTAAATTGCTTTAAATACTTTAAATACTTTAATACTTTAAATACTTTAAATACTTTAAATACTTTAAATACTTTAATTACTTTAATTACTTTAAATACTTTAAATACTTTAAATACTTTAAATACTTTAAATACTTTAAATACTTTGAATACTTTATATACTTTAAATACTTTAAATACTTTAAATACTTTAAATACTTTAAATACTTTAAATACTTTAAATACTTCAAATACTTTAAATACTTTAAATACTTTGAATACTTTATATACTTTAAATACTTTAATACTTTAAATACTTCAAATACTTTAAATACATTAAATACTTTAATTGCTTTAAATACTTTGAATACTTTATATACTTTAAATACTTTAAATACTTTAATACTTTAAATACTTTAAATACTTTAAATACTTTAAAAACATCAAATACTTTAATTGCTTTCAATACTTAAATTGCTTTAAATACTTTAAATACTTTAAATACTTTAAATACTTTAAATACTTTAAATACTTTAAATACTTTAAATACTTTAAATACTTTAAATACTTAGAATACTTTATATACTTTAAATACTTTAAATACTTTAAATACTTTAAATACTTTAAATACTTTATATACTTTAAATACTTCAAATACTTTAAATACTTTAAATACTTTGAATACTTTATATACTTTAAATACTTTAAATACTTTAATACTTTAAATACTTCAAAAACTTTAAATACATTAAATACTTTAATTGCTTTCAATACTTAAATTGCTTTAAATACTTTAAATACTTTAAATACTTTAAATACTTTAAATACTTTAAATACTTTAAATACTTTAAATACTTTAAATACTTAGAATACTTTATATACTTTAAATACTTTAAATACTTTAAATACTTTAAATACTTTAAATACTTTAAATACTTTAAATACTTTAAATACTTTAAATACTTTGAATACTTTGAATACTTTGAATACTTTATATACTTTAAATACTTTAAATACTTTAAATACTTTAAATACTTCAAATACTTTAAATACTTTAAATACTTTGAATACTTTATATACTTTAAATACTTTAAATACTTTTATACTTTAAATACTTCAAATACTTTAAATACATTGAATACTTTAATTGCTTTAAATACTTAAATTGCTTTAAATACTTTAAATACTTTAAATACTTTGAATACTTTATATACTTTAAATACTTTAAATACTTTAAATACTTTAAATACTTTAATACTTTAAATACTTCAAATACTTTAAATACATTAAATACTTTAATTGCTTTAAATACTTAAATTGCTTTAAATACTTTAAATACTTCAAATACTTTAAATACTTTAAATACTTTGAATACTTTAAATACTTTAAATACTTTAAATACGTCAAATACTTTCAATACTTTAAATACTTTGAATACTTTTTATACTTTTTATACTTTTTATACTTTTTATACTTTTTATACTTTTTAAACTTTTTATACTTTTTATACTTTTTATACTTTTAATACTTTGATATATAGTTTTTTATTTGAACGAATTATTAAATTTCCATTACACTCAAACCCCGATGGTTTGACACCAACTGTTGTCAAACGAACGGGGTCACTTTTTAGTTTGACACCCCTTTTACACGGAGTTCACACACACTACCAAACGTTTGTTTTGATAGTGTGCGTGAGGGCCGTGTAAAAAGTGACAGTTCGTCACTTTTTAGTTTGACTTTGACCAACCAACGGGGTACAAACTAAAAAAGTGTCAAACGAAAAAGTGACCAACCACCGGGGGTTGGGTGTATCTGAAAATATTTTTAAATGAAAAAGTATTATTCTGGCATTTATGTGGATCGATCATCAGAATCCTGTCGAAACAAGTCGAGTTTGAGCAGCTTCTCTCGAGAACAAAAGAAAGAGGAAAGTTCAGACTGTTAAGCTCTGAAGAATAATTCCGAGTTTCAATATCAGATGGCGCAGTTGAGCAAGATAAGCTTTGCTGTCAGTTTAAGCTCATTTTTCCAAAGAAGTATCAGAATTCCTAAATTGGGCCAGCAAATTTAGGAATTGGGTGACTTCTCTGGCAGAAGTTGGCAAATTCCTAAATTTTAGGAATTGGATTCCTTCTTTTTTTTCAGTGTAAGTGTTTTTTTTTTGTGAAATACAACCAAAAAGTCGTCGGTAATGTCGATAATTGTCGGTAACGGGCAAAAATGTCATACTCCTATATCGCAAAAAATGCATGAGGACAGATTTCATGCAGATTCTGATATACTTTCATGCCGCCATGCATCACAATCATGCGACTGCCAGTTGGGTGCACAAATAATGCTGGCAACACTTCAGAGAAAAGAGTATGTTGGTGCTCTTTCCCTCCCAACTCATCAAGCGTCCATGGCGCGATGGTAGCGTTACGGATCAGCAACTAAGAAGTTGATGGTTTAATCCTTGTACCATGCATGAGGGCAGATTCATGCAGAATCTGATTAACTTTGATGCCGCAATGCATCACAATCATGCGACCGCCGGTTGGGTGTATGAATGTATAAAATGACCATCCTTGTTACAATCTTCCGGACATAAGTCAAAAACATTTTTAGGCATAACTTTTGAAGTACTTTACTAAACTTCATGGTTTTCAAAAGGGACTTATGGGCTTCCAAGCCGCATCGAATGAGACCAAAGCGGTTAAAATCGGTTCAGCCAGTGCTGAGATAATCGAGTGCATATTTTTGGTGCACATACCAAAATCCCTACACCCAACCGGCGGTCGCATGATTTTGATGCATGGCAGCATGAAAGTATATCAGAATCTGCATGAAAACTGTCCTCATGCATTTTTTGCGATATAGGGGTATGACATTTTTGCCCGTTACCAACAATTATCGACATTACCGACGGCAGATTGATTGTATTGCAGAAAAAAAAAACCTTAACAGAACGAGAAGTGAACCATCAACTTCTAGGTTGCTGATCCGACACGCTACCACCGCGCCATGGACGCTTGATGAATGGTGAGGGACAGAGCGCGAACATAATGTTCTCTCTAGATTGTTGCTCGGGGACGCGCCAGCATTCTATGTGTTGGTGAGAACTGCAGATCGCTGACGTGTTTACACGCGGGCAAAAATGATCTATGGGCTTGCTGCAAAAAATGTAATAAAATATAACATTTTCTGCAGCAAATTCACTGTTGCAGATTTTGAGATATATTTTTCCTTTGGGTGTACACACACAGACATTTGCTTAGAATTTTAGTCGTTATGTATACGTATAGGTGGATCTAGGAGGTCAAATAAGAAAGTTTATTCAATGTGAAAAAGGCAAAATATAGACCCTTCAAATCTATTAATTTGAAACACTTTTTTTTTTCTTACTGATGTAAACCAACTTTAATTCCCTCCAATAGTGTATGTTTTATTACAAAATAATGACTTCATACACTGAAATCAATGAAACTCAAGCTTAGTTATGTTTTATGAATTATTGGATAACGTTTTTTGCCTACACTGAAAAAAACCAATTCTCGAAATCGTGAATTAAATTCACGAATGCGAGAACCACGAAGGAATATATTCACGTTTATAGTGCAAATGCACCATACTCATGAATAAATTCCTTCGTGGTTCTCACATTCGTGAACTTAATTCACGGTTACGAGAATTGATTTTTTTCTGTGTATCTTACTAAAGATAAGTATAGGGTTGAAATGAAGATTGTTTTGCTGCTCTTGCTAAAAAGAACATCTCTTACTAGTGAAATAGCAAGAGAATGTTCAAATAAAGATCATAAAAATAGTTGCCACACCAAATAAGGCAGCCTCACCAGCACGATCGGCAGATTTGAAGAAGTTAAAGAATGCCGAAGCGCTACCTGCAAAGCCAGGCAGTTTGAGCAAGGACGCTCAAAATTCGTCTGGAAACCAGTTCGCTACCCTCCCTGTGAACGTGAGCGAGAAGGAAGAATTTGAACGACGGGAAAAGTTGCCACCCATTTTTGTGAAAACATCGTCATCGGACTCGGTGCGAATGTGGCTGACGCCGTCTGAGCTGAAAGCAGTTCGGGCAATTTTCAACATCATCGTGACTTGGGAACGTTATCGTCCAGTGCACCGTGACGCAATGTTCGAACTGCTTGCAGTTTGGACATGGTGGAAGGAACTGTTACATCAAGAGTCGTTGTGCAACCTGCGGAGGTGAGCACAAAACTCAAGCTTGCAACACAATCAACGAGAACAACGAAGCCAAATGCTTCAATTGCGGTGGCGACCATTCGACCAAGAATCGAAGCTGCTCAAAACGTGCTGAGTTTGTGAAAATTCAGCAGCAAGCGACGACGAGGCATCTGCTTTGTGACTTGTTTTCACCACAAGAACTTCTGAACGTTTTCATCGAGATGACAACAACACTGCGTGGGTGCAAAACTCGTCAAAAACAAGTAAGAACGCTTGAACTGCCCACCATTGAAAAAACGGCTAATATCCACTTTTGGCAAAATCGAGATAGTAGCACCAGGTGGTAGAGGCTGTTCCAACGCATCTTCTAGAACTTGAATTTTACTGAAATAGTGTTTAGACTTGACTGCCGATGCGATAATGATTTTGAATAATTCAAAGTATTTTAATTTTAGTTTTAAGCTAGGATTGATTTTTTTTTTCTTTTTTACCCAAATGTATTCAATTCAATGCAAAAATGGAAAACAATTTGAAGTTAATAAATGAATGTGAACAGTTCATAATAAAACGAAAAATACAATTAATGAGGAGCATTAAGCCATACTACTTATCATGTAAAAGAAATGTAATTATTACAAGAAATTCAATAAAGACATATTTAATTTAAAAAAGTGCATATTGACAAATTATCACAAAATGTTCCGAGTTGGGTGGGTGTTCCAAAAAAGTGAGATGACTGTAATTTGTTTTTATTTTTTTATTTGTGGGACGAAATTGCCCTGCATTTTTCACAGCTTGCTTTTTGTTTATATAGGGCATTTATGTGATCATGGGTAGTGAATGATTTATTCGCAAATTGTTTTTTTTTCGATAATTTTAAATTTTTGATGGTTTGAATCTATCAATTCGATTTCAAAAAAATATTTCAATAATTTTCTTAAACGGCAAGTTCGAAATATTAACTTTGTTGTGCGACGTCAGGTCCCTTTTGTTGCAAATTACCATTCACGTAATTGATAATTTCTCCTCGTGCAGCAAATAATTGCCTTTTTCTGTTGTTTCAAGAGAAGTATCCAGAATTCCGCTGAAAATTCTAATTGTATGCTTTATAAAACAGGTACTTTTCTCAAATTAAAATCCACTCCATAAAGGGCACACCATGAAGCTGGTAGTTCAAATCCTCCAAGCTCTGGGCTTCACCAGTGAAAATGGTGACCGAGTTGCGCGAGCCAAAGCCTTTGTCGCCGTCACGGTGTTGTGGGTCATCCTGCCCGGACTGGTGTACGTTGTCCGCCAGCACAGTTCAAATTTCGGCGCAGCCATGAAGTCATTCGAAGAAGTTGTCCTGATCGCGAAAGTTGTTCTCCACGCGTCGAAAACGATTCGTAACCGAGTTGAGTTGGAGCAAATTTACAAAGATTTGGAGGAGGCGCTAGGGAGGACTTGTGATAAATTGAACGGGGAAATTCAGAGAAAGATGGCCGTGTTGGAACGAAGACTGAATTTTATGTTGAATGTATATTTAAGATTTGAGATGTTTGCTATCGTTGGATATTGCCTGCTGCCTCCAACGGTTTTCATAATTCGCTATTTGATTGAAACAGATCAACTTCTTGATTTTCCAAATACATCCTTTGAAGCAGAGTATGTGATAAATTTCCCAATTCTTCTAATAATTATTTTTTTAAACAAATTTTCAGTTTCTACTTTTTTGACTATAAGTCATCGTTGGCGATGTGGTTGGGCACAAGCTTCATCACTACAATAGTTGGTGCCATAGTCATCATATCTGGGGCAGCTTTGGATTGCTTCAGTTGGGGGTTGCTGTATCGAATTTCGGAACTGTTTCAAATTGTTGCGATGAGAATTCGCTGTTTGGATGAATTCAAAGAAACCGAAAAATTTCACGTTGAACTAACAAATCTAATTGATGTGCAGGAACTTGCCAACCGGAGTGCCAGGAAAATGGAGAATTTTCTTAGCGAATTGGTGTTATATCTCTTTGGAGTTTGCATTTGTGTGTTGTGTGCGATTATGTTGGTTCTGTCGATGGTAATTATTACTATTTCTAGCATAGTTTAAAGTGATTTTAAACCCTTATTTCCCAGTCCAATGTAGATCACCAACTGCTGTTGAGCATGGGTATTGCGCTATGGTACGTCTTGTTTCAACTATTTTCCTACTCAATGCTAGGAACAGCACTTATAACTGCGGTTCGTCCTATTTCATTACGTTTATTGAAACAATTATAAATTTAAGTTTTTTTTTATGTAGAGCACTTCAGTGGCAGAAGCTATTTATGAAACCAAGTGGTACGAGCGAATCAATTCTGAGCAACGAAACATCCTTTTTGTCTTAATGAGATCTCAGAAAATGGTACCGCTAACTGTGGGAAAATCTTTGACCGTGCATCGAGCGACATTTGGAGCGGTAATCTATTTGGACATGAAACTTGGAATTGCATTTTAAAATATATGTTTTTCGTTACAGGTACTGAGATCCGCATTTTCGTATTACTCAGTACTGAGACAGTTGTATAATGAATAAAATTAAAAAATAACGTAAGCGTCAACTGAGCTGAATTAATCCACATTAAATGAATAAGAACAGCTGCTCTGCCCATCTTAGAAAAAATGAATATTATTAACTTTTGGCAAAATCGAGATTCTGCTTTCAGATTGTAGAAGATGGAACGCATCTTCCGAAACTTGATTTTCACTAAAATATTGTTCAGATTTGGCTGCAAATGCTAAACACCAAAGACTAAGATCCCATTCCCTTTTGAAATTGGCATGTATTTAAGTATATTTTCAAACTTCAAATTTATTGCAGTTGAAATTGAAAAATAACTGTAAAATGTGTTCCATGATTGAAACGTATAACCATGTTAAATGTCGTTACTTACGATTTTTCTATTTAATGAAAAATAGAGTACCTTACAGTGAAGCCATTAAAAATTTTGAAGGAAAATGTATCGCTCCTCCATAATGTTTTGTATTGAATTCAATTCAACAAATTTTTGCATCATAATGAATGCTAAAAAAGTGCAAAATTGGAATAATCTTTTTTTCTGATTAGGCTAATTTTTGTGGAGCTCTTGATAACATTAAAACAAACAAGAATCATCCTAATCTTTTTCGTACCAGCCAAGGCTTAACATTTTTTGCGAAAATTGTTAAAACCCTCTACAATCACGTCTTTCCAGGGCTCATAAAAAAATGAAATAAATAAAAATCGATTTTTCGCTTTACAGTATTACCTTGGCGTCTTCGTTTGCATGAATCCTACTCGAAACTATAGGTGTAACATAAAATTTGCATTGCTTATGAAACATTATGTAATATTACACCCAAAAATATGTAGCCCATCAGTATGGAAACCTACTTGACCGATTTTTTGCTGTGCTTGAAACAGCTTTTGATGCTAACAACCCGAGCATGGGTAAATAACAAGGGAAATGCGTAATAATACCTTTGTCTGGTATCAATACCAAATTTTGGTATTCCTGGACCCTTTAAAATTTGTCTTAAGGATTATGCAAGCGCAAAATGTGCTATCATACCAATTTAAGGTAATGTTTTGATATTGCAAAATTGCAGTATTTTTAAATGGTCGAACACTACATTTGTATTATTTTGGTATTACAGTATTTTATCAAATTCCTCTGAAACTATGGGAAAATATTGACCAATTTTGACAAAATAATTATTTTTGCGCTAAAATGATGTCTCAAAGCGAATGCCTTCATTGAAAACCGGAAATGTCAAACTTGATTTTAAACATTTTGATAAACCCCCTAAAGAAATTACTTAAAATTGTGGAAAATTTTCAAAGTCAGGATGCCGTATTTTGGTATTATTTTGGAATTGAAAGGATTATTATTTTGGTATTGAAAGGTTTAATCAAATTCCTCTGAAACTACAGAATATTTTTTATAAATTTTGACGAGATAATTAATTTTTAATTGACTTGAAACCCAACAATGTTGAAGCTGATTTTCATATTTTTTTGATATACCTTCTAAGATTTTTTTTTTAAATGTAGAAATTTCTCTAAGTTGCGATAACCAAATACTTTGAAAAACGGGTTAATCAACAGATTATTGAATTTCGGTGAATTTCAATCCTTATTTTTCAATCTTGTTATTTTTCAGAATCTTCAAGAACTTCAAGCACAGGCCGTTCATCAATGACAAATGAATTCGATGTGGTGAAGAATATCACTAAGAACAACATGATATCATCAGGTGAGTAGATTTGACTGTTGCATATGGATCATTTCAGTTTTTTCACTAACTGCAACTGCTGCACTAAAAATGGTATGAAAATACCAAATTTTGGTATTACTTGTTCAAATACCAGCGACCATAATGTGCTCTTGGTTGCCCAGTAATAGATGGTAAAATACCATGAAATCATACCAAAATCATGTATGTGGAAGACCACAGGAATACCAAAATCTGATTTTCCAAGGGCGCGGGAATAGGGGAACGGCATCTAATTCCAGCGTGCCTCTCATGTTGGCAGGTCAGAACTTTGACATTCAATTAAAGCTAATTAAAAGCGTTTTCAACTGAAATCGAGTGATAAATAGCTCAATGAGAGCTGAGAGCTTCTATCAAAAGTTTTGCAAAATTAGTTGTTTAAATAGTGAAAATCAGCAAATTGGATGGAATTAGGAGCGAGTGCTTAACCTGCCAAACATACGAGAATTTCCCTTACCTAAAAATAAAACCATGGCAATATTTTTATTATTTTTATTTTCCACTAAATGTGTCAAACCAACACAATAGCATTAAAATTGAGAAAATTCTCTCCAACTTTCTCGAAGAAAAAGTGGTGCTATCTTGCTCCTGTCAAAAGATACAGCATCCTCAAAACTGGTATAACACGTGTTTTTTTTTGCTCGCAAATCTCGTTTTAGACCAGTTTTGAGCACGCTGTATCTTTTGCTAGGAGCAAGATAGCACAACACTTTCTTCAGGAAAGTTTTAGAGAATTTTCTCAATTTTAACGCTTTTGTGTTTCTTAGAAAAAATATTCGAAAACAAAAATGATAAAAATAAAAAATGTAAAAAAGGAGGTTTTCCGTACTAATTTCCATTCAAAATTGAAATGCAATGTGCAAAGTGTGGACACAACCAATTGCTTTCAAATTTTAGGGGGTTGTTTTGCGGCTCAAAAAGCATCAAAACTATGTTCTGGTTTGATTTGATCATTTTTTAAATTATCCATATAACGACGAGCCAGTCTAGTAGGGGAGAGTGGGGAGACTCGATCCCCGGGGACACTTGATCCCAAGCCAGTATCTCGTCAGCATGTGGGTAAAACAATTAGCTTTGTTCTAGAAAGTTGTGCGAAATTGACTAAAACTCATTGTAGAAAACAAAGAAAAAAATTAAAAATGTTTAGATTGAGTTACACACATTTTTCTGAAAAGTGCTACAAAAAACTTCTAAGAGATCTTTTTTCTTTGTTTTGATATGTATAGAAAACACTCAAAAATTATTCAAAAAAATATTTTTTCTACATGAATTGTTTGATAAACATATCAACTTCAAAACCCTTACGCATTTGACGTTAAATTTATCGTCTTACTATTTTTACAATCAATTGTTTAAAAAAGTGCGTTTAGGGAGACTTGATCCCTGCATTTTACTGTCACTGGAATCAGCCTCAAGATGAAATAATTGAGCTGGGTTTTCGTACATAGTTTCCTTCAGTATAGTTGTACATAACTTACTGCTGTTTGAACCGTTTTTCAAAAGTTTTGTGAACAAAAATTACCAGCTTTTGTAAACATACTCAATTTTGGTCTAAAATAGAAAATGTTATGTTTTTAAATATTTCGCATGCGAAACTTGTTATATTTTGAACACAAACGTACAGGTTTAATGTGAAATTGCTGTAACTTATTGAAAATTAACAGTTTGGATGAATAAAAACATTTTGCTTAATATTTCTTTAAAATGTTGAAAGGGGGATCAAATTACCCCCAACATTTTGAAAATGCCTGTTTAATTTTTTTTTTAAACGCTTGGCATGATTCGAAGAGTTTATCTGATGAAATACCCTTATCAGCCAAACATAGTTGAATGTTTAAGCTTTCAATTCATGCAAAAAGTTCATAGTTTTGTGAGAAATTGACAGAGTTATGTGCGATACAAAAAAAAGGGATCAAGTCTCCCCACTCTCACACATATTGTTGGTCTGAGTCTGTTCTAACCGAAAACAACCAGAAAAATCAAAATATTGTGCTCCTACATGGTTAAAACTGCTGTCCCAATTCACCCCATGTGTCCCGATTCGCCGGGTCATGTCGCTCAATTGGAACCCACATTTGACCGCTTGATTGGAACCCTGCGAGCAGGCCTGCAAATTGTTTCCAACCCAGCGTACACATGAAGCAAACCAAAATGTCAGTTCACTGCTAGCATGTGACTGTAAACCTACTGTGTCCGTTCAACCACTGCCGCCTGACTCGTACCGGTCGGCTGCTGGAGAATGAGAGACGTGAAAAAATGAGCTACACTCACTCAATTCGTGTCGTATGACTGACTCGTAAAATCCTCTCTTAACACTATTTTGACTATTTTTAAACAATTGAATGGTTCTAGACTGTGCAAAACACTTAAAACAACCATAACTTATATTCAAAATTACATTTCCACGCATAAATACGAACTTTTTGTGTAAAAACTTGTTTCTTTATGTGTGTGCCTGCAACGTCGAATGAGCGTTGGTCGACTACTGCCTCGCATTGCAGCTGCTCAGTGAGCTAGGGCACTCACGACTGAGTCGGGTTTGTTTATGTCACGGTTTTGCGGTTCAGTGAATGGATCTGAAAAAATCGTGTATGGGTCGCCGATTTTCGCGTCAGGACCCCTGACATTTTCAGCTCTGCCTGCGAGTATCATATCGCCTCTCCATGAGTTATGACTGATTACACCGACTAACGACATTTTTGTGCAGGTTTAATTCTCGCGGAAGCAAAAACTTTGGGGACCGCCCTAACACGAGCATTTTGAATTTTTCAAAAGTAGCCAGCTTTTTAAGCAAAAATGGCGTTCGTATGGTGAACGCACGAAATGTCAAAATCACGCAGCGGTACCAACATTACGAAAAAAGTGTGCCATGGCATGACAGTCACATTTTTTTCTAATGTTGGTGTCACTGCGCGATTTTGACATTTCGGACGTTCAACATTCGAACGCCATCTTCGCTTAAAAACCTGGATATAGATGTGGTCAAGTGGTTTTTTCTCAGGAGATTGTATAGAAAATTAGGGCGTTGCGTCGCTGTTGCATACAATCCAAAAAATTGCATGCAATATGTACAAGGAGAGAACCGGACTAATTATCCATACAAAACTATTTGTCCATGTCTTAATAGCAAGCTTCCCTGCACCGTGCGGTACACGCGGTTCGCTTGCACCTCGGGTTTGCTTTGCGCCTGCTTTGTTCGGTTTACACCCGTACCCGACTCACACGAGCCGAGGGTATTTTGGTTCATCGTACCAGCGCACCACGACACTCTCGGTTCGCCGCGTCGGTTTTGTGTCTGGCACTCACCCATGGCATGAACCCGGTGTATGATCCAAGGTGCTTCACTCGATACGAGCCGAGGTACGTGCCGTGGTACGCGCTGGCGGTACAAAACGGGTTCAATACCACGGCGCGTACCACGGCACACTGGGTTCATGCCATGGGTGAGTGCCAGACACAAAACCGATGGGGCGAGCCGAGAGTGTCGTGGTGCGCTGGTACGATGTACCAAGATACCAATACATAAATGGGTTCAGGCACGTACCGAAGCTAGAAAACCAAACCCGCGGTGTGCGTTGGCACTGGCGCATGGGAAGCTTGCTTAATAGTTTTGAATGATTCAATATGCTCGTGTGCACGTAATTCTGAGGACCCTAAAGTTCATGCTTCCCCTCGAGTTGGGCATGCAAAGTCATTTTTGTCATTTTTTGTAAGTCAGTGTTATCGACCTTCTTTCCAAAAATAAAAGAACATTACCCTTTTTACTAGTGTAATAATTTATTGCTAGCGATTCTAAGCCACGTGTCTAACATATTTAATTGTCTATTTGTAAAAGCATTTCAGAGCATGGTACATGGAAATGTGGAATGTTATTGCTGGTTACACCAAAAGTAAACTGAATACCGATTGTTATTTGACAAAAAAACAACATAAGAAAGAGAACCGCCTAAGCTAAAACACTGTTCTAAGCAACTCTGTGTCTGTTTGTCTATGTGTGTATGTGTGAGTCCATGTGTGTGTGTGTGTGTGTGAGCATCGTCCCTGAGCAGCAAATTTCCAGCAACATTTTACAGCTTGGCAAGCAGCTGAGCAGCGTCGTCGTCCTTGGCCGGCAGAAAGTTCCCGGTGGCGAAGATATTCTTCGGATCCAGCTCCACCTTGGCGGCCTGGTACAGTCCCACCCCGACGCGGGACACCGTCTGCGGGTACCACCGCGAGCGGATCTTCCCCACGCCGTGGTGGTGCGAGATGGACCCACCGGACGCGAGGATTTCGTTCCGGGCGTGGGCCTCGATCGTCTCGTACACGTGCACCGGATCGGCAAAGTCACTGTAGTTGAACCCGAAGTAGAAGTACACGCACGCGCCCGCGTCGTACGATTGCGTCACGCGGCACGAGATGAGGTAGTGGTGGATGTTGTGTTTGGCACATTCCTGTGAGAAAAAAAAAACAAAGAGCGCAACATTATAAGAATGACATACAAACAGGGCTGTGGAGTCGGAGTCGGTGGAGTCGGGTCTTTTTGAGAAGCCTGGAGTCGGAGTCGGAGTCGTAAAAACTCGAACAACTGGAGTCGAAGTCGGAGCCAGAGTCGGCTAAATTTTATAAGCTGGAGTCGGAGTCGGAGTCGGAGCCAAAAATTTCTGATTACCCGGAGTTGGAGTCGGAGTCGGAGTTGTCTTAAATTCAACAAAAAATGTGTTTATTTTTTATTTTTTAGTATTTGCTATGAAACAGATTAATTTACAAAACTTCTTATATTTTCAATGTTTTTTCAAGTTGCATGCGCTGCATTGCCATTTTTATTTTTATTTTTATTTTTAGAGATCACTAAATGATAACCTGTTTATCAGCTTTTACCGAAGTAGGTAGTATCATCATAACTAAAAAAAAAAACAAGTAGCGTAGTCAGAAATATTTAGTTGATTTTTGACTGCATCCTTTTGCCAATATTTATGTATCCTTTAAACTCAAATTTGACCAAATTTAATCTAGTTCTTTCTAAAAAAAAGTACACACACAGTCATCTTATACCCCGATAGTGAATGTCTTGGTGGTTTTAAGTAAATCAATGTTCAGGAAAAAAGTTACGAGGTACATCAAAAAATATAAATAATAATCACTATTTATGGAAATTGAAAACAAAAAAAAAATCACTGACAGGATAACTCTTCCAACAAATATTCAACGATTATAACAATCTATTACTTGGAACTCAACATGCGCATTTTGTTTATAACTTTGTACAAAAAATTAAAAGTGTCTGAGAATGTTGATCCTTAGGCAAACTATTTTGATATTGTTGCAAATTATCGTTAAACAAATCTCAAGATTTCAGGATAGGACAGGATTTCAAGATAAAAAAATATCCGTGACCTAGAAAATATTTATCCTGAGGATTTTTGTTTTTTATCCAATTTTAAGTTTTTTCATATATTTTCATGGAGGCGTACGACCATTCATAAAGCTTAGTTTTAGGTGAAGATGCAAGAAGTATTGCGCGCCTCCTTTTAAATATATAAAAAGATTAAATATTCAAATAAATCCAAAATTCCGAGGTAAAATATTTTCTAGGTCACGGATATTTGAAAAGGACCCCTTAAGCGTTCTTACCACTAAGATTTTTTTTAAGATAGATTGACTTGTAATAATGAACTTCTTCAGCCTTGGCGTCTTAAAAATTTCAATGGAGCTTTAAAAAATAGTTTCGTTTAAATTGTTATTTAAAAATACAAGGTGACTATGAAAGTCACTGTGCATCTTATAAATGTCAACTTAAAAGTGAGCAAATTGAATTTATATGTTAAATCAATCATTAAGGCCAGCTTTCTTTTAATGATCATTAAAAAAATAACAATTTAATATTTTAGCTTTTAATCAATTTAATGAAAATTTGAGGTTCTGAAAATGCCTTCAAAACTGGCGTTTTTTATTTCTGTTTCAATAGTGTCTAAAACTAGTAAAACTAGAAACTTTTTTCCGATTTTTTTCCACTTAAAGAATTTTTAAATAATCCTATTTATCAATGTTTTCGAAATAATAGTAAACTAATTTTTGAAATATTTAAAAATATGTGGAGTCGGAGTCGGAGTCGGAGCCAACCATTTTTTGAAAGCTGGAGTCGGAGTCGTTTAAAGTTGGTGGGCCGGAGTTGGAGTCGGAGTCGGAGTCGGTTGGATTTGAAAGCTGGAGTCGGAGTCGGAATCGGAGTCGCTTGAAATATGACCCGACTCCGCAGCCCTGCATACAAATGCTGGAATCCCAAGTTATGACTACAAATGTTTACAAATGTTGTTTATGACAAA
Organism: Culex quinquefasciatus; assembly: GCF_015732765.1. Taxonomy (NCBI): domain Eukaryota; kingdom Metazoa; phylum Arthropoda; class Insecta; order Diptera; family Culicidae; genus Culex; species Culex quinquefasciatus. Next base: position 29,032,479 of record NC_051861.1, on the reverse strand, counting down.
AAAGCACGATAAGATTCAAACTTTTTTCAAATTAAAAATGACAAAAACGCTCGGAGTTTTTTTTTGATTTTATTGAATATCTCAGGATTGAAATCGAATTTTGGGGATCTGTGAAGGTCAAAAGGTAAGGTATTATGAGCTGCACAAAATTGCGTTCTTAACTAAATTTGGCCCAAAATGCTCGTACGACAAGTTAGCACACGACGGCGACGATTTTCAACTATAAACAAAATTAATTTGAAGACATTTAGTTGTATCATAGCCGACATACAGCTATTCAAAGATATCAGCTATTCTGTGATATCAGTTTCAAAAAACGGGTGGTTGGTGCCACGATATCTAAACACTGCTTCGACCAAATCGGCCTAAAATTTTGGGAAAGTTGTGCATGACGAAGGCCGATTTTCAAAAAGTTTATTTTAAAGAAGACAAAAATATATTTTTTTATTTTCATGTACCTATATGATCTTCAGTTATTGATTTTTGTAATTTTTTGAAAAACAAAATTTTAGCAAATGTTGTCCATCCTATCTCGGGATATCGTGGCACCCGTAAGTCAACTCAGTGTTTCGAGAAAAACGCTAAAAAAGGTTTCAAACTTAAATATCTTTATGAAACTTTCTGGAGTGATTGTAAATCATCTTTCGTGCGGATTTAATATTTTTTCTTAAACGTGAAATGTTGAGATGTTCGAAATGTATGTAACCCCTTAAATTCCCAAGCAACACACTTTGTCAGATAAACGTATTTCCTAACTGGTTGTATAACCGAACGGCCTCGTTACCACAACTTGTTCGACAACTCCTGTGCATTGGAAAAAGCGCACTTTTTTCTGTTGTATAACTTGCCAGAATAAGATGCAAGTTATCAGACTAAGTTGTACAAATGTATCTGACAACACTGTGCTAGCTAACAAGAGATTCAACGAAAAAAAGGGGGCGTGGTTAACGGCTGTGCTGTCAAATCAAAGCGCACACTGAAAAGGAAAGATAGATTGAAAACAGTTGCCTAACCGTTCACTCAAAAAAACATTCACGTTGATGTTACGTGAAAAGCTATGTGGTATTTTTCCACTAAAGTTTTCACGTAACTTCTACAAGATGACTCTAGTAGAAACGGAATTTATTTGGCCAGATCAGTTCACATCGATTTTACGTGTTTCACACGTAAAAGCTAAATGAATCAATTGACGATTTCTACGTGTTTGTTTTAGTAAACGTTATATGGTTTTTGTAGTAGTAGATTTCAGTTTTGCCTCACTTTATTTTATTTTTTCGAATAGAAATAAAAATGATTTCAGTTCAATTTGCACAAACTTGGTATATTTTTCAATAATTTACAAACATTATAAAGATTAGATTTTTTCGGAAACACCGATGAGACCATTTTACCAGTGGTTTAGTTAGCCGATTCTGCCGGCCTGCATGCACACGGGAACCCGTTTCAAGGCCAGGACGACGTTCGCAACGCATCCGGCCTAGACAATCTGACCACCAGCTGGATGCTCAAGAACGAGTTGTGCAATCTAGACTCGAAATCCTCCGGAGAACACTCAGCTAAACCCGTTGGTCTTGTCCATGCAATTTTCGGTGGCATTGAGCACCACGGCACCACCGGCCGCTAAGGTTGGAACGGGCCAGAATTCCTGTGGCCGCTGGGAATGAAGATGATTACTTCCAGAGGTCAGATTCTGCAAAAAAGGAAAAAATAGCTGTAATTATTAAAAATTTATCAAACTTAACTTAACTTACCGTCTGTTCCATTTTAAAATAAATTTGGCGAGAACAACTCCAGCTGCAGACCTTTGCCGTTCGCTATCAATTTTCATACTAAAATAATCACGTAGAAATTTCACAGAATAGCGCACTCGAGTCTCGTTGAAGTTACATTTCAAAACACATAAAAGCTACATGAATAAACCTAGTGGAAAAATACTATAAGGGGTTCCACGTAACTTCAAAGTGAACATATTTTTTTGCCAGAACACATTCACATTATTTTTACGTGCGTCACGTAAAACGGGCCTAGTGAGGGTAAAATCGAGGTTACGTGATTTTTCACGTAGCATCAACGTGTGGAGTTTTTTGAGTGTTACCCAACTTACATGTAAACAAACAGTTCTTATTAGAATTTCAATCAACGACGAAGCCAATATGAATAGTATCTCTGACTATTTTGGCACGCTTGTTTCTGGCCGATTTATTTAGAAAAAAATTGAAATTGCATGAAAAAAAATAATATTTTCGCGCTCTCTAACTGTGATTCATGTGAAACCCTCTTCATGGCGAACTTTTAGATTTTCATTTTTTGATGAACTTCGCCTTTCCCAAGATTCGATCCGATGACTTCGACGATTTGTTGTTATCTCCACGGCAGGTCCAGGCGCGCTTCCACATCTCTCCACGAGGCTTCATAGTAAACAAGCTGGCCTAAACGTCAATAAGAAGGCTGCGGTCAACTTTGTTATACAGCAGTGAGCTATACAACTTAACTCCAGAAAAGGTTGTCATTGGAAATTAAGTTATATAAGTTTGTTTCAAGTCAGTTTTTATAACTCCATTATGTAACTTTGTTATAACAAACCGTTTCAACTTTCATTTCGATTACCGTACCACGGAGTAACATTGCAAATTGGTGTGATTTTAATTTGTTGTTTTCTCTATCATGAATTCCGTAAGCTGATATTTTTTGTAGCTTTTACCGGCGATATTTTTATCCAGGTTTTTAAGCGAAGATGGCGTTCGAATGTTGAACGTCCGAAATGTCAAAATCGTGCAGTAGCACCAACATTAGAAAAAAAATTGCGGCCGTCATGCCATGGCACACTTTTTTCGTAATGTTGGTATCACTTCGTGATTTTGACATTTCGGACGTTCACCATTCGAACGCCATTTTCGCTTAAAAAGCTGGATAAATAATCGGTCAACAATCAAAATTATTGCAATCTTCGATAAATAAACATTATTGAAACGCTAAATACCTCACGTACAAATTTACACCACCTAACAACACGCAATGTCAAGTTGAATATGTTTGTTGAATATCAGTTATATAACCTGTTCTCCGATAACATTTGTGTAACAAAGCGAGAAAACCTAAGGTTATTTATAGAATGGTTGTCCACGCCCATTTTTTCAGAAGATGCCGTCACATGACTATGTTAGATAAGCAGTGAAACAAACAGTGCAATATTATTCTTATTCAACAAACTGTTTTCGAGGAAAACAATGCAGATGAGGGAACAGCACAAAGGGCAATTCACTTCTGATATTGCACCAATATGAAGCCAATATTGGAGTCGATACGGTATGCAGCCTAGGAATACTGCGCGAGTATTATGCGCGTATGATATTCACGCTGATATTTGGGTAGACATAACCTCATATGTGACGATTATGGGGTCTATATCGACAATACGGTATGCAGACAATGAGAATATTAGGTGCGTATGATACGCGTATGCAGTATACTCGAAGTGATTAACCCCTAGGAACAGCATCATGGCATATCAGGATTTTGACGTTTAATTACAGCTCATAAAAAGCGTTTTCGACTGAAATCAAGTGATAAATAACTCAAACGGAAGTGAGCAAGCAAGTTTCTATCGAAGGTGTTCCAAAATAAGTTGTTTAAACAGTGTAAATCAGCAAATTGGATGGAACCCCCCAAATAGGTGAGAATTTTTCCTATGTTGTGTTTTGTTGGAAAAGAGTGAAGTTGACTGTGTTTTAACACTTTTGTGGCACAAAACACGATAGTTACACAAGTCAGTTATACAAGCAGTGAAACAAACTGTTATTTGAGTTATGTTCAGATTTTTTCTCGTATGTTTATCAAAAACAATTGTCTAACTATTATTCAACAGTTGACAAGTTATGAGTGCTACTTGGGTTATGTATGCTTCAATTGAGAACAAGTTTCTATACCACGTTCTACACTAGAGTTGTTAAGAATCTGAGCCAAGGGATTTTTTTTATAATATGTATTTACTATCGAACTTTCAATTTATTTCATCGGTAAAATACACCCAATCTAAAAAAAGTGACGAACTGTCACTTTTCACACGGTGCTCACGCACAATATTAAAACAAACGTTTGGTAGTGTGTGTGAACTCCGTGTAAAAAGGGTATCAAACTAAAAAGTGATCCCGTTCGTTTGATAACAGTTGATGTCAAACCCTCGGGGTTTGAGTGTAGTGATTCAACTCCAAATATTTCAAAATGTTCAACATTATTGAGATAGAAGATTCAATTTCAAATATTTCTACGTATCGCAATGTTTCTAGTAAGAAATGACTGAACATACCTTCCTGACGCGATTCTTCACATTCACGCACAGCGTCTCGCAGCGATCCCAGGAGACGGAAGTCTCGAATGACTCCGCCACCACGTTATACTCGAGGGCCAGATCCTACAAAACAAACAAACACACACACACACATGTTAGGTTTAGGTCTATCCCACGTTAGTTAAAGGTTAAAACTGTTTTGATTGTGCAGAAAATCACAAGTTCATTATCGCGCCGAGTTGGCGTGCAAATATTGACGGAAATCAAACATACTTGTTGCATCGCGGAATTGCATTTGAGAGTGCAAATAGTTGGGACTCACCCTGATGTACGCGATCACGAAGGTGAGGATGTAACCCTTCTCGCCGTTGGTACTGCCAGCGGAGAAGCCGCCGTGTTTGCTGGCGATCGCGAAAATTTTCCGTTCGTGGAGCTTCACGTCGGCGGCGGTGCCCTCGAAGACCAGCGTAGCGATCGCGATCTTGTCGAGGGCCATGCCCTTCACTTTGGTGATGTAGCTCTTCTGGAGTGCACTTGCGAGGCCCGAGAACGCGCCCCCTTGAGGTTTGAGTGCCTGGCCGAACACGAACTGCTCGTTGTCGATGAGGCGGATGCTGGCCGGCTGGAGTCGTTCCTTGGCGACCTCCCGCAGACACCGGATGCCGGTGCCAAAGTCGGGGAAAACGAGCGAGCCGTACTTTTTCACCTCCGGTAATGGACGTAACTTTATCACAACCTCGGTTATCACTCCAAGGGAACCTTCCGAGCCCAGGATGATGTGGTCAAAGTCCGGGCCGCACGATATCCGCGGGACGAACACGTTCTTCTCCAGGACTCCCTTTGAAGTCACCATCTTCACCTTGACCACGATGTCTTCAATGTTTCCGTACTTGTTCTTCTTCATTCCGGACGCCCTGGTGGCGACCCAACCTCCGAGCGTCGAAAACTCGTAACTGTCCGGTTCATGGCCAGTGGTGAACCCAAGCGCTCGTACCTCCCGCTCCAGGTCTTGTCCAACGATCCCCGCTTCAAAGCACGCCACCAGATTCTCCCGGTCAACCCACAACATCCGGTTCATCTGGCTCGTATCCAGCACGGCAATCGGCCGGTCTTCCCGCTCCGGACACGTGGACGCCCCGGAAACGGAAGTCCCACCTCCGTACGGAATCACCACCACGTTGCACTCGTTCGCACAGCCAACGATCTGCACCACCTGGTCGTGACTGGTGGGAAACAGTACAACATCCGGAATTCGCTTGAACGTCCCCGTTCGCAGCGTGTAGATGTCGTGCAGTGTCTGGCCGTGGCACCGGATCAACCGATCTTCCCCCCTTTGACTCAGGTCGATTCCGAGCTCGCGAAGTTTTGCCAGAAACTCCGGACACGGCACCGGATCCGGATAGTCGGGTGGTAGCGGATTTCCGCGCTGTTTGTTCTTGAGGTTCACGTTCAGGTATTTCTCCACGTAGTCTTTGAAGTACGGTAGGGAGATGGAACCGCCGATGGGGTAGCTGTAATGCAAATTAACAATTAAACGAGGGTTTAAAATTTGCATGACAGTTAGATCTTACCGACTCCCGGTGAACACCAACGTGTCGTCCACATACTGAAAGCTGGAATCTTTGTAGCCCCAACCATTCCATTTGAGCAGTTCCTGTCTGGAAATGTAGTTTGGAGTTAGTTACGATGATAATGATTAGTTTTGGTTGCGTGACTTATGTAACTCAGACCACGTTTTCCCTTGTGATAGCTTATCGATAAGGGGGATTTATGGCGCCTATCAAGTTCCCCGTGGATATCTCTTTGTGACCAAATGACTTGTCTATCTCAAACTTAGGGAAAGAGAAATTACTATCTTTATTTGCACTATTGATAAGGCGGAGCTTGCAAACGGTCAGAATTATTGATGATTGATATAAACGGTCGTATTCCCAAAGGTTCGCAGCGAAAAAAGGCTAAACGATACGTCATCTCTTGCGCCAGTAGCCAGTACTAAATCACAATCAAATCAATTATTGAAGCTTCAATTAGCATGAAAGATGCATGGAACGATTTGCCGAGGTTTGCTTCCGTTACCTTAAGTGTCGTGTTGGTGTAACCTTTGCTTTAAATTATACACTATTTATGGTGGAGCAAACAACTATAAGCAATACGGGTTGAAAAGTTGTTGGAAGTGTTAAACCTAAACCATAAACATTTCTGATTAATTTATTCCTATATGCTTTGAGTTTTTTTAAATTTCATTTCCTTATCATGTCTAAAGCATTTCAGAATTTTGTGATAGTGTTTGCATTTGCTTACATTTTTTTGAAAACAAGCTATTTGTTTTTGATTCTTCGAACAAATATCAGCCCAAGTAAATAAAGTCTCATAAAAAACATCAAGTGCTTCCGTTTGAAGGACATTACCCCCCATCGATTCCATCATCGTCGGTTTCTTTCTATTTTTATCAGGAAAACGCTCGTTCGAGTGCTGTGTGTCCTTGTGTGTGAGTGTGTTCATTCCGTAGTTATGCGTTTATGAATGGTTTACACACTGCTCCTCACTCACTACAGCACAAGTGCGAGGCCAGGCTGTGGAAGAGGTGAGTCCGTTGCCGGTGATTTGCCGGCAAAAACAAACACAAACCACGAGGTTTACGTAAACAGTTCGTGCCGCCGCACACCTCCGGACCATCCTTCATTCACCGCTCACCGGACCGGGCGGGAAAATTATCTCTCTCCCTGTTCCTGGTTGCACTCTCCCACTCTCAGTTGGCTGTTTTTTTTTGATCTCTTTAGTTTTCCAGCAGATTTAGCGCTCTCTTTCGCTCGCACTTTCCCATCAACTTGCACTCTCATATTTTTTGGGAGTGTTTCATTCACGCGTAAAAATCTTTGGTTTTCCCCCCTCATTTCTGCGAATGTTTTTCGAAACTGTGGGCTAATGGTGAATATTTTTAATTTATTTAATATGTTTTGATCAGCCGGACTGAGGAAAAAGCCCTATTGACTGAGAAAACGATATCACGATCACATCAAACAGATTGCAGGAAAGTGAGGATTTATTATTCTTATATTCATTTTATATGGCAATAACAACTTATGTTGTTTTTTTAGAAAAAATGGTTAAGTTTGTTGAACGTTTGATTTTAGCTTATTTTAGCGAGTTTTTTTTTCACTTTCAAAACACACTTGTAACATGTGCTTTTCTGATTTTAAGTATTTTAAACTGGTGTTACCTAATTAGTTTTTTGTATCTACTCCAAACCATTCACAGTAAAAAAAAGAAGTAATCCAGCTGCGTGTTAAAGGCCTGAATGTTACATAAATTTTGTAATTTTTGAGAAATTTTAGGTAATATTGCAACCTGAAACATGTTAATATTTATTATCGCGGACTTTCTTTAATATAAAACAATGTACACTTGTTCCGTTGTACTTCAACTCTGCTCGTCTAAGGACGAGCTCACCTTTATTAAGTATTTCCATGTCGGTAGATCAACTACCTCCCTAGTAGTATAATTGACTACCTATCGACTTAACTTCATTTTATCTCCTAGATTTAGTCATTGCGTTTACCTGTTGACGTACATAAGTTTTATTGTCTTATATCGCCAAACAGAGATGGTAAATATGAGAAAAAGGGCGTGTTGTGGTTCAGGCCACAACAAACATAGGGGGATGGCGTTGCAATTTTTAGAACACGTTTTCCACTTTTTCTCCATCGAAACCGACTACTTTATCGACTTCATTTTGCTGGGCGAGATAGGACACCGTCTATTTTTAGACAAAAAAAAATAAAAATCAAATTATTCGCTCTACAGCATTGCCTTGGCGTTCTCGATTACGAGATTCCTATTCGAAACTAGGTGTTCGAAGGCTTGATTGTTGAGGCAATTGCAAACCTCTTTTTACACCTTAGCTTCCATCCATCCCGGGATTCGAACTGACGACCTTTGGATTGTTAGTCCAACTGCCTACAAGCGACTCCACCGAGACAGGACCCAGGGAGACGACTCCTACACCTGGACTGAGCTAACGACCTAACCTTCAGGTTAGTCCGGGGCCAACATTTACTTCCCGTCCGACGGAAGGCGTGATCAGACAAATCTCGTCTCGAAAAATGCCACCGGGACCGTCTGGGATCGAACCCAGGCCGACTGGGTGAGCCCACCCTTACCCCTCCACCACGGTCCCACGGTATTTTTAGACGGTACACAGCAAAAAATCCGATGGCAAAATCGCATACTGATGGGCTAGATATTTCAGGGTGTAAAATCACATAAAATTGCATAAAATAATGCAATGTTTATTGTGGACTTAGTTGGTAGCTGGATTTTCTGGCATCTTCTCACGGTCATTGAAAACGGTCGTGGATAGACCTAGGGGTTCTCAATTGGACTAAAAAAGTTCATGTTATAGAAAAAATATGGATTTAAATTTTGATTTTTAATCACTTCTCCGGAATAATTGTTTAAACATGCTTGCAAATTTTGTATTCAGACAGAAAAATATATTTTTTCTTGAAAAAGGTTAATTTTTAACCACATGATCATTACTAATTCTGACTCGATGCCGCCATCAAGCGACCGCGTGCTCCTTTTGTTTGTCAACAAAGCTGCAGCTGGATGGTGAGACAAAGTGAGAGAGGGAGAGGTTTTGACATTTTTATGCCCGCATCTGACCCGCCGCCTATTTCGTCGGTCGTTGAGCCGACTGTCGTTTCCAACGACCGAGTCTGGCAAGGTACTGATCGTACAATATTTTACACACAGGCCTTCTACACGCAGCTGGATTACTACTTTTTTAGCTGTGTATGCTGTGTTGTAATATCTACTCTAAGATTTTTATTAGGTGATTCTATGATAACACTGATCTATTGCCAATTTTGCACCTATTTCAACGCACAGCCAGAAAATATTCACCCTCAGAAAAACGTGCACTTTGTTTTTTCAAAAATATTAGACTGGGCCGAGACTGGTCCAAAATATGTATTTTTTGATTTTCGAGATTTTTTGATATGTTTCAGGGGACAAAACCCGCATTTTTTAGCCATAGAGAAGCATGGTCAAAAAAAATCTGCCGCCGAGTTATGATTTTTTGAAAAAATAGTGAATTCTGGAAAAAATCGAAATTACATGCAAAAACTAATTTGACGTATTTTTTTAATGTAAAATTGAACTTGCAATCGAAACGTTCTTCACAGATTTTTTGATAAAGGGATCTTTTTTCAAGATATAGCCACCGAAAGTTGAAATTTGGTGAAATATTTGCAGTTTTTCGATTTTCAAAAATAATGACCATGAGTAACCATTTCTAAAAATATTTTTTTGAAAGTTCAGAAAATTTGCTATAAAATTGTCTAAGTGACATTGAAGATTGGACCTCTGGTTACTGAGATACAGCCGCTTTAGCCCACCATTTTCTATTGTCGATATCTCAGCAACTAATGGTCCGATTTTCAATGTTAAAACATGAAACATACGTGAAATTTTCCGATCTCATAAAAAAAATATTTTGAAAAAAAAATAAACCAAGAATAGCATTTTGAATTGGCGTAAGATTCAATGTTTGGCCCTTTTAAAAAGTTAGTCTTGATTCAAAAGTTTAATTTGAAAAGTTCGGAAAATTTTACAAATGTTTCATGTTTTAAAATTGAAAATCGGACCATTAGTTGCTGAGATATCGACATTAGAAAATGGTGGGCTAAACTGCCGTTTTACGGCGATATGATGTATACGCCATTTTGGACATTTTCAATTTTATTGTACAGTCTGATAAACAATCTTAAAAGCTACCTCCTGACGAAAGAATTTTTCAAAAAACTGCTCTGGGGCCCATTTTATTAAGCAAACAAACAATGATGTATGCGCCAATTTTACTCATCATGATGTTGATAAAAGTCAAATTAAATACTGTTTAAATGTTGATTTGTGATTTTGGGACCAAATCAAGACTTGGCAATATTTGATTACATTATTTCGATTTAATTCTTAAAGGGACGTCCATTAGGTGTCATCCATAAAGTACGTCACGTTCTGAGGGAAGAGGGGGATTTTGAGCAAGCGTGAAATTGCATGTTAAAAGTATAGGGAAATCGTGACAAAGGGGAGTGGAGTAGATTTTGGCTGATTTTAATGTGACGTACTTAATGGATGGCACCTTATCCACATCCACGTAGACACTTTTTTGATAATTCTAGACCCACCCACCTCCCTTGCGGACAATTGTTCATGCAAAAAATGTGTTTATGGAGCGTAGACAATCACTAAGGGAGCGTTCTTAAATTACGTAACGCAAAAAAACGGTTTTTAGACCCCCTCCCCCCCCCTCGTAACAAAATGTCCATACAAATTTTAAAAATGTTGCATGGAGCGTAACACGGCCTCCGACCCCCTCCCCCCCAGCTGCGTTACGTAATACAAGAACGCTACCTAAAACCCTCCCCCCCCTTAAAGTATCCACGTGGACAATTCATTAAGGGATTCGCTCAGCTGTAAAAATAGCTGGCACAAACAATATAGCCAGCTTTGATCGAGCAATGTATACATACATCATTGGGAAGGAAAAGTAGTGATTTTTTATTGGTATTTTTTCGGCCAAATGATGTTTGTGGTTTAAAATCGTAGAGAATAGGAAAAAACAAGAAATTTTGTAAGGGCCACATTTTTATTGTACTTTTTATCAGTTTCTACAGAGCAGACCTTAAATTAGTCATTTTAAATTGAAAAAATGAACAAAAACAGTAAATCGTGTCTACAGCAAAATCACCTCAATGGCGTATACATCATATCGCCGTAAAACGGCAGTAAAGCGGCTGTATCTCAGTAACCAGAGGTCCAATCTTCAATGTCTCTTAGACAATTTTATAGAAAATTTTCTGAACCTTTAAAAAAAATATTTTTGGGAATGGGCACTCATGGTCACTATTTTTAAGAATCGAAGAATTGCAAATATTTCACTAAAATCCAACTTTCGGTGGCTATATCTTGAAAATAGAGCCCTTTATTGACAAAATCTGTAGAGTACTTTTCGATTGCAATTTCAACTTTACAATAAAAAATTACGTCAAATTAGTTTTTGCATAAAATTTCGATTTTTTCCAAAAAAAAATTTAAACCATGTTTCTCTATGGCTCAAAAGTTGCGGGGTTTTGTCCCCTAAAACATATCAAAAAATCTCAAAAATAAAAAAAATACATATTTAGGGAAATTGAGTTTTTGAAAAAAAAAATAAGTAGTTTAAAAAATCGGCTATTTTTTTCCGTGTACCTTTTTATTCCCAATAGTCCTCAACAATACCTACAACCTACAACATTGCTGAAGACTCCAAATTGATCAGAAAAATCACTCAAATCACAGCTGTTTGAATATTTACGTACCATTTTCGTGTGGACAGCAGCCAAAATTGTATGAAGACTTGTATGGGTGAACCAATGACACAAAATAGCTTGTTTGGTCATAGGGAAGGCCCCCACAAAGTTTGAGCCAAATAAAAAAAATACAAATAAAATCCATTTCCGGTTTTGGTAGAGAATTGCTCAAATTCATCAATTTACTAACCTTTCCACTGCAAAAGATCAGATTCCTTTTCATGGCTACAAGAAATTTTTAAACAGCTGGAATTAAATTGTGAGAAAATGTTATAAAAGTACATTTACGCGATAAATGTTATGTGATAGAATTTAAGGCCGTTTAATGTTATGTCCCCGAAAATCGGTCCGAAAAATCAGGGGGCAATCAGAACAAATATATATTTTTATTTCAATGGAAATAGAAGTTAAATCAACTGAAACAGTTTGCATTTTCCTAGGAATAAAATCGTATTCAGCATTTTTGGGATCGATAACAAATATTGGAATTTCTTGTTTTTGTTAAATTTCGATGTACAGTACTGCAAAAGGACTTGTTTCACGAAGAACTTTTTGTTACTTTTCAATAACACAGTAATTTTATTTTGAAATTGATGTTTTAGTTATGACACCTCACAAAAGTATCTGTGTCTATAACTCGTATACGAACATACGTGAAATAGTTGAAATCATTACTTTACTGCACCTGTTCCGTCACACCGACGATGAATTGCGTTGAGTGCATTGTCGTGTTGACCTGCAAATTCACTTTACTGTAACTTAGTCACTGTTATCAATACAGTCTAGTCTTGATTATCCGAAGTTTAAAAAGTTCAAGATGGTATGTCAGAGACATAACCGAAAGACATAGGACCAAACAATTTGAATGTGTTTTTGGATTGCTAGTGAAATCTGAAATAAGATTATTTTATTTTGTTTCATAGATTTGTCGGCAAAATTGTCATAAATGTTCTCCCAAGGTGAACCTTCTATGAGGGCACCGGCAACTCCAGGTTGTGGCCACTACGGTCGAAATGTCAATTTTCATGTTCAGTATCAAAACCATGAATTTTGATATCCATATTGCCATCGTATGGTTGTGTTAAAGACCCTCCGGGCCCCGGGGAAACCTGCTTTGAGATCACCGGTCACTCAAGGTTGTGGCCACTACTGTCGGAATGCCAATTTTCATGTACAGTATCAAAAACCATGAATTTTGATACCAATATGCCTCAACTCGTATGGTTCTGTAAAAAGTCCTCCGGGCCCCGGGGGAACCTGCTTTAAGGGCACCGGCCACTCCAGGTTGTGGCCACTACTGTCGAAATGGCCATTATGTTCAGTATCAAAAACCATGAATTTTGATACCCATATTGCCACAACTCGTATGTTTCTGTAAATGTCCCCCCAGGCCCCGGGGGAACCTTCTTTGAGGGCACCGGCCACTCCAGGTTGTGGCCACTACTGTCGAAATGGCCATTATTATGTTCAGTATCAAAAACCATGAATTTTGATACCCATATTGCCACAACTCGTATGTTTCTGTAAATGTCCCCCCAGGCCCCGGGGGAACCTTCTTTGAGGGCACCGGCCACTCCAGGTTGTGGCCACTACTGTCAAAATGGCCATTATTATGTTCAGTATCAAAAACCATGAATTTTGATACCCATATTGCCACAACTCGTATGTTTCTGTAAATGTCCCCCCAGGCCCCGGAGGAACCTTCTTTAAGGGCACCGGCCACTCCAGGTTGTGGCCACTACTGTCGAAATGGCCATTATTATGTTCAGTATCAAAAACCATGAATTTTGATACCCATATTGCCACAACTCGTATGTTTCTGTAAATGTCCCCCCAGGCCCCGGGGGAACCTTCTTTGAGGGCACCGGCCACTCCAGGTTGTGGCCACTACTGTCGAAATGGCCATTATTATGTTCAGTATCAAAAACCATGAATTTTGATACCCATATTGCCACAACTCGTATGTTTCTGTAAATGTCCCCCCAGGCCCCGGGGAACCTTCTTTGAGGGCACCGGCCACTCCAGGTTGTGGCCACTACTGTCGAAATGGCCATTATTATGTTCAGTATCAAAAACCATGAATTTTGATACCCATATTGCCACAACTCGTATGTTTCTGTAAATGTCCCCCAGGCCCCGGGGAACCTTCTTTGAGGGCACCGGCCACTCCAGGTTGTGGCCACTACTGTCGAAATGGCCATTATTATGTTCAGTATCAAAACCATGAATTTTGATACCCATATTGCCACAACTCGTATGTTTCTGTAAATGTCCCCCAGGCCCCGGGAACCTTCTTTGAGGGCACCGGCCACTCCAGGTTGTGGCCACTACTGTCGAAATGGCCATTATTATGTTCAGTATCAAAACCATGAATTTTGATACCCATATTGCCACAACTCGTATGTTTCTGTAAATGTCCCCCAGGCCCCGGGGAACCTTCTTTGAGGGCACCGGCCACTCCAGGTTGTGGCCACTACTGTCGAAATGGCCATTATTATGTTCAGTATAAAAACCATGAATTTTGATACCCATATTGCCACAACTCGTATGTTTCTGTAAATGTCCCCCAGGCCCCGGGGAACCTTCTTTGAGGGCACCGGCCACTCCAGGTTGTGGCCACTACTGTCGAAATGGCCATTATTATGTTCAGTATCAAAACCATGAATTTTGATACCCATATTGCCACAACTCGTATGTTTCTGTAAATGTCCCCCAGGCCCCGGGGAACCTTCTTTAAGGGCACCGGCCACTCCAGGTTGTGGCCACTACTGTCGAAATGGCCATTATTATGTTCAGTATCAAAAACCATGAATTTTGATACCCATATTGCCACAACTCGTATGTTTCTGTAAATGTCCCCCCAGGCCCCGGGGAACCTTCTTTGAGGGCACCGGCCACTCCAGGTTGTGGCCACTACTGTCAAAATGGCCATTATTATGTTCAGTATCAAAAACCATGAATTTTGATACCCATATTGCCACAACTCGTATGTTTCTGTAAATGTCCCCCCAGGCCCCGGAGGAACCTTCTTTAAGGGCACCGGCCACTCCAGGTTGTGGCCACTACTGTCGAAATGGCCATTATTATGTTCAGTATCAAAAACCATGAATTTTGATACCCATATTGCCACAACTCGTATGTTTCTGTAAATGTCCCCCCAGGCCCCGGGGGAACCTTCTTTGAGGGCACCGGCCACTCCAGGTTGTGGCCACTACTGTCGAAATGGCCATTATTATGTTCAGTATAAAAACCATGAATTTTGATACCCATATTGCCACAACTCGTATGTTTCTGTAAATGTCCCCCCAGGCCCCGGGGAACCTTCTTTGAGGGCACCGGCCACTCCAGGTTGTGGCCACTACTGTCGAAATGGCCATTATTATGTTCAGTATCAAAACCATGAATTTTGATACCCATATTGCCACAACTCGTATGTTTCTGTAAATGTCCCCCAGGCCCGGGGAACCTTCTTTGAGGGCACCGGCCACTCCAGGTTGTGGCCACTACTGTCGAAATGGCCATTATTATGTTCAGTATCAAAAACCATGAATTTTGATACCCATATTGCCACAACTCGTATGTTTCTGTAAATGTCCCCCCAGGCCCCGGGGGAACCTTCTTTGAAGGCACCGGCCACTCCTGGTTGTGGCCACTACTGTCGAAATGGCCATTATTATGTTCAGTATCAAAAACCATGAATTTTGATACCCATATTGCCACAACTCGTATGTTTCTGTAAATGTCCCCCCAGGCCCCGGGGGAACCTTCTTTGAGGGCACCGGCCACTCCAGGTTGTGGCCACTACTGTCGAAATGGCCATTATTATGTTCAGTATCAAAACCATGAATTTTGATACCCATATTGCCACAACTCGTATGTTTCTGTAAATGTCCCCCAGGCCCCGGGGAACCTTCTTTGAGGGCACCGGCCACTCCAGGTTGTGGCCACTACTGTCGAAATGGCCATTATTATGTTCAGTATAAAAACCATGAATTTTGATACCCATATTGCCACAACTCGTATGTTTCTGTAAATGTCCCCCAGGCCCGGGGAACCTTCTTTGAGGGCACCGGCCACTCCTGGTTGTGGCCACTACTGTCGTAATGGCCATTATTATGTTCAGTATCAAAAACCATGAATTTTGATACCCATATTGCCACAACTCGTATGTTTCTGTAAATGTCCCCCCACGCCCCGGGGGAACCTTCTTTGAGGCCACCGGCCACTCCTGGTTTTGGCCACCACTGTCGAATTGGCCATTTTTCATGAGAACCGCCGCATCATAGCGACTTCCACGCCGTCCGCTTCGCTCGAATTTCCTCCTTCTGCTGCCGGTGGTTCTTCCTTCAGGTTGCTGGTCCTCTTCTTCTATTGGCCGCTGCTGCTGCTGCTCCGCGCCGGCCCGACGTGCACAGTTCGAGTGCTCGTTCCAAAGTGACTTGCTTTTGCGAAATTTTCTGCTTAAATAGCGGCACAGCCGGAGAACGGCACAAAAGGGGCGCGGCCTCCAATGCATACGCTCGCTCTGATTGGTCATCTGTCCGATTTGTACTGAAAAATTACTCATTTTGATTGCATGTTTTAAGTGCTTTAACTATGTTTAGTCAGACTATCTATGTAGTTAAACAATAGCTGAAGTCTTCCTCTTTCGATTGGTGGTCCAACCGTCTGGATTGATTCACAGGGAAAAAAGATATAAGCGTTCAAAATGTCCCCTTTTTTAACGCTTAAAAGTGACGCTTTGGATCGAATTTCTGAACTGGCCCCCCAATATAGTAAGTAGAGACATAGTCCTATGTCAAAAAAAAAACACTTCGAATAATCGATACTAAAAAAATGCCATTCTCTTTTTTTTGTCTTTTTTTAATGAAGACATTTTACCACGTTTAAATTCAATTCAATTTGTGTTTTTATTAGAATTTAGCAGTTCTGTTCCAGGATGTTACATTTGCAATTCAGAGATTTGGAGAACCTTTCAACTGAGATCAATTCATAAGCCTTTGCAGGGAGAGTACATATTTCTACGTTTAGATTTTGCTAGCTGAGTGCTCTTTTAGGGAAAATAAATATTGAGAAAAAACCCTAGATCTATGAACCACGTTTATTTGTTGGGCTGGACTGTATTAATATTGCTCATGAAATTTTTCTGTTCTTTATTACAGTGACATTGTTTTTTTTCACTTGTTTAAATTCAGTACAGCCCATTGTGCCTCACAATCTGCAGGTACATTTTCAAAGGGGCGGTAAAAAGGCGATAAATCAAGTGTTGTCAATACACCAAGTGTCGATGCTAGGTATTTCGAATGATTGACATTTTCTTTTCTTGAATTTAAAATTCAGCAGCACCTGCTGCTGTTGTCGTGCTATCAACACAATTTCCCATCACTGAATGCCACAATTGGCCTGAGAACATCCCCAGGCCTTGCCAAGTGTCACGCAACCAAATCTCGCGCACACCCAACATTTCTGTCCTCAATTGTCGCGTCCTGGGGAGTGGCGCGCCCTTACCGTTGCTTCGGAATGACGCTGACCACCTTCTTGCCGGCACTCGGTTCCAGCCGGACCGGGTCCTCCTCCTTTCCGGCGGACATTTCACCACTTTACCGCACACCACACTGGACCTGTCCCGACACTGCCACCCTCGTTTCCTTCTACCACGAGCACTTGGCTTTTCCTCGTCGTCGATTTTGGTATCGATTTTTCCGTGACAGGTCGTCGCTTTTTTCCCTACAAGTTAGCACAAACGGGGGTTTCCGGCGTTCCTACTTGTGAATATTTCACAACCTTCTGAACTCTACAACTTCGCGAGACTAATTAAAAACGGTGGCACTTGCGACAGACCCTCGTGTTATCGTGCCCTTTTTTGTTAACTACTAATGCCTTTAATTAGGGCTAACGCACTTAGGGCAAGTTGTAGTCACACAAACAAAAAAGACGGTGACTTGTCGCGCGAATGACCGACGACCCTTTTTTTTTTGCTTGCTTGCTTGCTTCCCTATGTAGCCAGAACGCGACTTGGACGTCACAATTCCGGAGGTTAGTTACTGACTAACTGGATTCTAATCGTGCAAAAAGAAAAGAACGCGACGACGCACGGTTCTGCTGGATTGCTAGTTGGAACTACTAAGTGAACACGCGCCGTGGAGAGGACCTGCCGGTGAGAGCAGGAGTTTGCCTACCGATACGATGGAACATTGAGAGGGAGAGTTTTTCCCCCTCGCGCGTTGTGAGTTGAGAGTGTTGGCGATCGATTTTGGACTGCGGAGGAAAGCGAGGAAGGGAGGGTGTGTTTTTGGTGGGTGGGTGCAAGGCGCACGCGGTCTGCGACGGGATGTAGGTCATCGCTGGGAGGGAGGATGGGATGGTTGTTTCCCCGGAGGAGGTGGTGACTGGTGGAAATTTGGCTCCTTTAGGGTGAGGTGGTGGATTGCGGGACGCACAGGCTGGATGGAAATTCTTTAGCTGTATTAACTTCGGTGTTTGATTTTAAAATTTTGAATTTAGTTTGAATGTTATTCCATAAAATGTGTTTTGCCTTCCTCATAGAAATATTGCTGCTCTAAAAAAACTGATCATTTAAAGTTCGTAGACCCAGGACAGGTATTTGCAAGACCTTTCCATTATAAGCTTACCGTATCTCAATATATAATTATGGGTGTACTCTTTTTCGATGCAGGATATCAAAATCGTTGACGACTATAAAGTCCGGATCTACAATGCGTTCCTTCTTTGAAAGAAGTTCTTTCAATAATCAATCATCAAAATCAACAAAAAAAAATTTTTTTTTTCGCGAAAAAAAAACACTTCTTGCGTTACTGTACATAGGAATTTCAAGTCGGTTGTTCAAACCTGGGTGCAGAATAGTGGTTCGCCAAGCGGCCTCAATTTAGAACTGTCAAAGCGGAACCAATCTACTGTTCGCAAAATGCTACCAAGAAATTGCAAGTATTGTGATCGATCTATAATTAATTTTGTTTTGTCAAAACTTGGAAAACAAAAAAAGGCCTCTTTTGGCCTCCCATCGTTTAGTCTACGAAGAAAAAGAGCTCGAAGCACTTAATTTTTCAGAGAAAACTTTAATATCATCAAATTCAAAATGTTTCAAAACAATTCACTTCAGCAGCAATATGTCAAGCTTGAGCTTGAACATAGCCTTCTATTTTGTTTATGTTTACAGCTGTAGTGCAGCTGTATTAGTGGGGAGCTTTCGAAAATCACGTTACGCATTCTGTCTTTTCAGCACCCAGGTTCAAACTACACTCAAACCCCGGTGGTTTGACACCAATTGTTGTCAAACGAACGGGGTCACTTTTTAGTTTGACACCCCTTTTACACGGAGTTCACACACACTACCAAACGTTTGTTTTGATAGTGTGCGTGAGCGTCGTGTAAAAAGTGACAGTTCGTCACTTTTTAGTTTGACTTTGACCAACCAACGGGGTACAAACTAAAAAAGTGTCAAACGAAAAAGTGACCAACCACCGGGGGTTGAGTGTATCAAATTTTCGATAGGACCTTTTCAAAAATCAAGATTTAGACAGAGAATTTTAAATAAATGAAGAGCAAAAAGATGATATAAACAAAAAGATGCATTTTGTGTAAACCAGGGGTTCACAACCAATTCTCTACCGAAATCGGAAATGGAATATATTTGTATTTTTTTTTATTTGACTAAAACATTGTGGGGGCCTTCCCAAGAAGCTATTTTGTGTCGTTGGTTCTCCCATACAAGTAAATATAGAAACAACTGTAACTTTTGAGTGAATTTTTAACCATAGAGAAGTATGGCCAAAAATCTGCTGCCAAGTTATAATTTTTTGATAAAATAATGATTTTTGGGAATAAAACGAAACTTCACACAATAAAAAATCTAGACAATTGTTTTTTATATGTAAAATTGAACTTTTAACCGAAAAGTTCTTAGCAGATTTCTTGATAAGGGGTTCCGTTTTCAAGGTATAGCCACTGAAAGTTTGATTTTAGCGAAATATTGTCAGTTTTTCAATTTTGAAAAATAGTGACCATTTCTAAAAATATATTTTTAAGGTTCAGAAAATTTACTATAAAATTGTAAAAGAGTCATTGAAGATTGGTCCTCTGGTTGCTGAGATACAGCGGCTTCAAGAAAAAGAAATAGTAAAATTGAAATTCCCTTTCAAACAACCAACCATTTTCTAATGTCGATATCTCAGCAACTCCGATTGTCAATGTTAAAACATGAAATAGTTGTCAAATTCGTGAAATATTGTCAAAGTTTTTGAATAAAGACTAACATTTTGAAAGGGCGTAATATTGAATGATTGGCCTTTTCAAAAAGTTAGTCTTGATTAAAAAAGTCAAAAACATATGAGCAACTCTCTACGAAATCGGCCGATTTCGACCATTTTTTTTGTATTTTTTAATAGGCTCAAACTTTGTGGGGGCCTTCCCTATGACCAAATAAGCTATTTTGTGTGATAGGTTCATCCATACAAGTCTCCATACAATTTTGGCTGCTGTCCATACAAAAATGGTTTTTTTTTTTATAAAGACCGAATTACGCACATCCAACTGGAAGTTGGAACATTCATCTACTCCATTCGGAGTTAGGCTCGGTTTGTCTTATTTTTCATATTCTGATATTCTGATTATTTCTTTTTTTATGGAGTAGGGCTACATGCCCTCTCATCTTTTCATCGATCTTTACATTTTTCATTAATACTGCAGCACGTGCCAGTGAGCCAGAGCTCCTTTAAGGCAGTGCTGTAAATATTCAAACAGCTTTAACTTTTGAGTGAATTTTCTGATCAATTTGGTGTCTTCGGCAAAGTTGTAGGTATTGTTGAGGACTATTGAGAAAAAAAATAGGTACACGGAAATTTTTTTTGCACATTTTGTTATCAACTTTTTTCACTAAAACTCAATTTCCCAAAATACGTATTTTTTTATTTTCGAGATTTTTTGATATGTTTTAGGGGACAAAAATCCGCAACTTTTGAGCCATAGAGAAACATGGTCAAAAAATCTGCCGCCAAGTTATGATTTAAAAAAAAACGTGATTTTTGGAAAAAAAAAATCGAAATTTAATGCAAAAACAAGTTTGACATTATTTTTTAATGCAAAATTTAATTTGCAATCGGAAAGTACTCTACAGATTTTTTGATAAAGGTTTCCGTTTTCAAGATATAGCCACCGAAAGTTTGATTTTAGCGAAATATTTGCAGTTTTTCAATTTTTAAAAATAGTGACCATAAGTGACCATTTCTAAAAATATTTTTTTTTGAAAAGTTCAGAAAATTTGCTCTAAAATTGTCTAAGAGACATTGAAGATTGGACCTCGGGTTGCTGAGATAGAGCCGCTTTAAGAAAAAGAAACACGAAAATTGAAGTTTTCTTAATCTCACCAAAACAACCCACCATTTTGTAATGACCATATCTCAGCAACTAATGGTCCGATTTTCAATGTTAATAGATGAAAAAATCGTGAAATTTTCCGATCTTTTCGAAAAAAAATATTTTGAAAATTTTTAAATCAAAACTAGCATTTTAAATGGGCGTTATATTCAATGTTTTTGCATGAAATTTCGATTTTTTCCAAAAATCACTGTTTTTTCAAAAATTCATAACTTGGCGGCAGATTTTTTGAACATGTTTCTCTATGGCTCAAAAGTTGCGGATTTTTGTCCCCTAAAACATATCAAAAAATCTCGAAAATCAAAAAATACGTATTTTGGGAAATTGAGTTTTAGTGAAAAAAAGTTGATAAAAAAATGCAATTTTTTTTTCCGTGTACTTATTTTTTCTCAAAAGTCCTCAACAATACCTACAACTTTGCCGAAGACACCAATTTGATCAGAAAATTCACTCAAAAGTTACAGTTGTTTGAATATTTACATACCATTTTTGTATGGACAGCAGCCAAAATTGTATGGAGACTTGTATGGGTGAACCAATGGCGCAAAATAGCTTATTTGGTCATAGGGAAGGCCCCCACAAAATTTGAGCCTAATCAAAAAATACAAATAAAATCCATTTCCGGTTTTGGTAGAGAATTGCTCATATTTAAGAAATGGTCACAAATGGACACTATTTTTCAAAGTCCAAAAACTGCAAATATTTTAACATTTTTTTTTGCAATTTTACATAAAAAATCGGGTCAAAATTTTTTTTGCCAGAATTTTTTTCAAAAAATCATAAGGCCGTTGAAAATATTTTTCAAAGTTTATGTCGATCCCCCCCCCCTCCCCCCTTAAAAACGCTCCGAAAAATCAGGGGGCAAAAAAATATTTTTTTCAAAAAACTTATTATTTTTTAAATAAACAGATATCTTATCAACTGAAAACAATCTTAAATGCATTTTCCCGAGTTTTTAATCATATTTAGCATGTCCGAGATCTTTTAAAAATATTTTCAATTTTTGTGGAATTCCAATGTACAGCACCGCAAAAAGTTTTTTTTTCTGCGAACATATAAAATCTCTCCAATACTTGGATATTTTGAAAACTAATGATTGTAAAACAACTGGGCAGGTGTAAAATGCATTTTAAAACACTTTTTCCATTCAAATGTTAATACCATGCCCCCCCCCCTCGACTTTGGCCAGAGTCGAGGGACATAAACTTCAATTTTTTTTTCAACGGCCTAACTTGACGGCAAGTTTTTTTGACCATACTTCTCTAAAGTTGCGGGGTTTTTTCCACTAAAACATATCAAAAAATCTCGAAAATCTAAAAAACCCTTTTTAAATTAAGTTCTTGTAAAAAAAAGTTAATTAAAAATTTAGGATTTTTTTTGTGTACCTATTTTTTCCCAATAGTCCTCAACGATACCTACAAATATTTAAGAATACCTTTAAATAATTGGTTCTGAAATATATAAATTAGAAATAGATAAGAATAAACTTGAAACAAATAATACATGGATTTAACCACGATTGCATTGACATAAAAAGCATAAATATAGCAAATAGTGTTTCTAACTTATTTTGAAAATTTGATCGCATTTTTTTTTAAATAGACACTCAACTTAATTATTCTAAATATTTTATGAACAGCCTAAAGGAACAGTAATAGAACAATTTGTTTATTTGTTCGAAATATAAAAAGCATTTTCAATACTCGTAAAATCCGATTTATGATGATTGTTTTAACAGCGAATTTTTCCACGAACTTATTACTTAAAATAAGCCTCGAGTCTTAAGATTTTCTAAAGTGTTTATGCGTGCAGATATAAACTCAGTGTTTAAATATGAATTACTTATTATTGTCTTTTTCTATAAATATGCAAAAGGGTCCCAAAGCCCTACGTCAATTTTAAGGTACAACGGAAAAATCCACGCCTAAGAACACTATTTTATTTTATTTTATTTTAATGCAAATCAAAAATCTAAATCAAATTATTCGCTCTACAGCATTGCCTTGGCGTTCTCGATTGCGAGATTCCTACTCGAAACTAGGTGTTCGTAGGCTTGATTTTTGAGGCAATTGCAAATCTCTTTTGACACCTCAGCTTCCATCCACCCCGAAATTCGACCTGACGACCTTTGGATTGTTAGTTCAACTGCCTACCAGGACCCAGGGAGACGACCGGGGGCCAACATTTACTTCCCCGTCCGACGGAAGGCGTGGTCAGGCAATGCCACCGGGACCGGTAACCACGTTTACCCCTACACCGCGGTCCCGGATTTTAATGCAGACAAGTTAAATTGAAAAGACAACATGTTAAGATAAATCAACTATGGTCTGTGGGCTTAATGAGCTCGTGCACAAATCACGTGGCCTTCAAATTAAAAATTGTCTACCCCCCTTGAATGTAGCCTTGTGTTGAAAAAAAAAGTTGCAAATTGGGTACTAAAGCCCTATGTCAATTTTTATGTACAACGGTAAAAAACACGATTAAAAACCATTTCTGATCACTATTTTTAATTTTAATGCAAAATTTTTTTTTGACAAGACAACATTTTTTCGATGGATCAACTATGGTCCCCTTGGAACGAGCTGTCAAGTAGGAGCTTTTCTGTCAAGAAGGACCGCGAGGTTAATTTTTCAAAATTGATTTAAAAATCCATTTTAAACTCATTGTGGTTGTACAAAGGGTCATTGTACTCAGAAAAATAAGCTTTATCGCTGTAAACAATACTATCAGCAATCTATGCTTCATTTTAGGACCCAATTGGCTTCTTTTGACTTAGGAGTACAAAATTAAAAATAAGGAAAAATATTTGGAAAATTCAAGCGTTGTGTGACAAAACAACACATAAAATTAACGTCAGTCACATGAGTTAAAGAATGCTGTTTGAATTTATAAACAAACCATTTTCTCTAATTATAACTGTACAAAGTACAGTTTAAGTTGCGATCTTACGAAAGAAATCACACAAAAAACTTCAATGACAACAAACTACACTGTAACTGTTGCAGATGCACTCAACGGCGGCGCATTCTCTACCGTCACACCGCTAAGAACCTCTCGGGTCATCTCGGTTTACTTAAACCGTGTTTACTACTATCCTTTTTGCTACTTTACTGTCTAGTCCCACTGATGAAGCTGGTATAACCCTTTTTATTACCTTTGCACCTTACTCGGGGGGGGTCGCGACTACCGCGTGGGTTCTTTCGTGCGTCAGTATCCACGAGCACTTCCTCCGACCAAGATGAGTTCATCCTCTAGCAACGGATTTCCCCGCCAGATCACCCCGTCGATTCCGATACGACGCCAGGACGTGATCCGCTGGGACGGTTGGGGCTACAAAGACTCCCGGTTTGAACTTGTGGGAAAAGAGGACAGTTTGCGGTTTTCTGGAAAGCGATACCCGATAGCCGGTGGAGCTTGGCTGAACGGGTTCAAGACGTGGGTTGAGGAGTACTTTGGCGTAAAGGCTAGTGAACGAGCGCCGGAAGCTAGGATGCCGGTGGAGTTTCCGGATCCGGTTCGGAGTGAGGGGTTTCTGCGGGGTTTGGAGGATCGCGGAGTGAGGCACTCCGAGGACGGGATGGACCGGTTGATGCGAAGTCACGGGCAAACGCTGGAGGACATTGAGCGGGTTCGTGGTAGTAGTTACACGAAGATCCCGGATGTGGTGGTGTGGCCAAGCGGACACGATCAGGTAATGGAAGTGGTTCAGTTGGCGCAGGAATTTGAAGTAGCGATTATACCGGTTGGAGGGAACTCGTCGGTGTCGGAAGCTGTGACGACTCCAAACATCGTTGGAAGAACAATAGTGTCGTTGGATATGACGCAGATGAATCGGCTGTTGTGGTTGAACGTCGATAATATGACGGCTTGCTTTGAAGCTGGTGTAACGGGACAAGATATCGAGCGTGAGCTGGCTAAAGAGGGGTTAACCTTGGGTCACGAACCAGATTCGTACGAGTTCTCGACTTTAGGAGGTTGGATCGCAACACGTGCTTCCGGGATGAAGAAGAACACTTACGGAAACATTGAAGATCTGGTCGTGCGAATCAAGATGGTCACCGGAGTAGGAGTACTAGAAAAGCAGATCCTAGCTCCACGGGTTTCCTGTGGGCCAGATCTCAATCACGTGATATTCGGATCTGAGGGAACACTAGGAGTGATCACCGAGGCGGTCATCAAAGTGCGATCACTTCCGGAGGTTCGTCGATACGGGTCATTAGTATTCCGCGATTTTGATACGGGCGTTGGATTTCTGCGTGAAATTGCCGCTAAGCGGCTTCAACCCGCAAGTATTCGTCTCATGGACAACATGCAGTTTCAACTTGGCCAACACCTTCAGCCCGATGGAACCTGGTTCAACAATATCGTCAAAAGTGTTACCAAGACCTACTTGAGCACAATCCGTAGATTTAAACTTGACTCAGTAGCTGTTGTTACGCTCATGTTCGAAGGAACTTCAGAAGAAGTGAAAGCACACGAGAAGAAAATCTATGAAGTAGCCTCTACGCACGGGGCCATTAACGGGGGTTCCAAGGGTGGCGAGAAGGGCTACACCATGACCTTCGTGATCGCTTACATTCGGGTAACGCTTGTTCAATCCCCTCATCCAACCTAATTCAAAACAACTTTTTCTTACAGGACTTTGCCATGGAGTTTAACATCATGGCGGAATCGTTCGAGACGTCCCTCCCGTGGGACAAGTGTCTCACCCTTTGCCGCAACGTCAAAAGCCGCGTCACCGAAGACTGCCACCAACGAGGGATAACCCGACTGATGATCGCCTGTCGCGTGACCCAGGTCTACGACGACGGCTGTTGCGTGTACTTCTACCTCGCGTACAAACATCCCGAACACCTCGGCGACACGATTCCCGTCCAGCTGTTCAAGACCGTCGAGGATCGTGCCCGAGATGAAATTCTAGCTTCCGGTGGGACGCTGTCCCATCATCACGGGGTAGGAAAGGTGCGGAGTCGGTGGTATTCGCAAAGTGTTTCAACGACGGGAGTAACGGTGTTGCAAGCGGTCAAACGGGCGCTCGATCCGAAGAATACCTTTGCGGCGGGGAATTTGGTCGGGGAAGAGCCGAAGTGTAAGATGTAATAAAGGTTTGCGAAATTGCGAGTGTGTTTGTTTCATTCTAATCCTTAACCTGGTTTAAAAGATACTCAATTTAAATATAAAGGCAAGATTCTGTGAAGGTCAAAAGATGAGGCATTGTGAGCTGCACAAAATGGCGTTCGTCACTCAGATTGGCCCAAAATGCACGTACGACAAATTAGCACGACGGCGATGAAATGCTGTTGTTTCAAATACAATTACATTGTTGTTCGGTAACTGGGCGTTGTTTAACTGGGCTGCTTTTTAACTGGGCGCTCGATAACTGGGCCCTAGCCCAGTTAAAAAGCAGACAAACGTCAAAAAACCAAAACAAACCGAAATCACCGAGGGGTTAACGGATGCAAAAATCATGTTCAACGCATAAAAAAACATTTTTAAAACGTTCATGTAATTTCAAGTTAAAATCAAGAAATATGATAAGTAATCATTGTAAATAAATTTTAGTAATTTTTATTTTTATATTTCTTCAACAAAATATTATGCATCGGTAGTCCCCTCGTTATTTTTCGTTCAGCCCAGTTAGCGAGCAGCATTCGGTTGCTGGGCTACGTACTCAGCCCAGTTACCGAACAACTACTGTACCTCAAGCATGGATTGATTTAATTTTTCAAAGTGATTTAAAAATCCATTGTAAACCCTTTGTGGTTAGAAGAATAATCTTTATCGTTGTGAACAACATTAGTGTATCAGAAATCTAAGCATAATTTTAGGACCCAATTAGGCTTAAATTTGTGATACACTGAAAAAATCAGACATAGTAAATTCATGTGCTTTTTCCCGTGAGCTGCTCCAAAAATCAACACGATAATTTGCCATGCTTTTCCCTTGACAAAGATGTGTTTTTCATGTGACGTTTATGTGATAATCATTTGAAATCAGCTGATCGCAAGCGAAATGTTTTTCATTCTTTTATCGCTTGGAGTTCACTTTGGATTTAACAGAATTTCACTTGGATTTGCCCCATTTGACTTTTCCCATGATTTCAAAGTGAAAAACACGTGAGAATGAAATGTGTTGGTATTTGAAGTTGTTTGATGAAATGTCCTTATTCGTAAGATGGCGTCGGACGACGGCAGTCCAATTTGCGATTTCTTCTGTCGAATTTATCGTTTAAATTCATAATTTTGCTTAACATTCAAGCCTACTAGAACTTTTTGGTAAGTATTTAATAGAAAAACTGTGAAAATTTACACAAAGGCTAACATTCAGCAATGAATTTTCAGGAAAAACTCCGGCGAAGGGTTGGCTTCTGAATTCGTTTTTTTTCAGCACTGACTGGCTGCGGTACGATTCGCGTTCCGGAACTCACAACATGTACAACCATCGGCAGTTACGTGATGCGGTGCTGGCCACTCGATCCAGATCATCAAGGTCGAGTCGGTGGAGGCCTCCAAGAACCGTCGTTAAGCAGTTTCTCGGCTCGATGGTCCGGTTGTTTTGATTCAAATGATTTTTAATTTCAAGTATAAAAAAAATGTTTAAGATAACTTATAATCGTATTATATTTTTTTATAAATCTAAAATCAAACGCAATATTCAGCTCCCATGAACATCACTGGAAAACCATTACATTTATACTAAAAAATAATTTGAAATTCATATGCACACCATTCAAAAGTCATGGGAGCTTTCACGTTAAACTCACGTGTTTTGCATTTGGATTTGCCGGTTTGCGCGATTGATATTTTCAAGTGATTTCCACGTCACATTCACAGACTAAGTAGTATGGGGTGGATTCATGTGCAAAACATGTGATATTGCTATGTGCTTTTCTTTCAGTGTAGTATCCCTAATAAAATCGGTGTGCCTGACAATTAATTTCCCATATAGTAAATACTATTTGTGGTACAGTTCAGTATGCCACAAATTATTTGTCACTACAGTCAACCCCAGTGGTTGTTCACTTTTTCGTTTGACCCTTTTTTAGTTTGTATTGTCCGTTTCTTTCAAAGGTACACGCCGTACGGCATTTCAGAATATGTCATAGGCATTGTTGCCAGCAATTTTCTACACTTTTGGTGCAATATAAAATATACTTGGCAACAATGCCAGGCGATTTAAAGAAGAAGATCAACAAAATCAAAAAGCGCAGTATGGGATTTGACAGCACGCATTTGCCGAAAGTGCGGCGCGTCGTTTCGAGGCTGGTTTGCCGCGGTGGCAGTGCGTGGCCGAATGGCTACGCTGTTCGCTTTGTAAGCGGATAATTCTGGGTTCGATTCCCATCTGCTGCAACCTTCCATCGGATGAGGAAGTAAAATGTCGGTCCCGGCCTTGGTTGTTAGGCCGTTAAGTCATTCCAGGTGTAGGAGTCGTCTCCATGCCATAAGTACAAACAACACACCAAACCAAGCCTACTCCGGTGGAATCGCTGGCGGCGGTTGGACTCGCAATCCGAAGGTCGTCAGTTCAAACACAGGGGTGGAAGGTTCCTTGGAGTAGAAAGAGGTTTGGGTGCTCTCCCCATTCAAGCCTTCGGACTCCTAGGTTCGAGCAGAAACTTGCAACAGAGACCACAAAAGACCCGGGGGTCGTTAATGTGGATGGTTTGGTTTTTGATTTTGATTGCCACGTGTCTTTCTCAGGAATACGCGCAATAAAATGGATTTTGAATTCAATAATTTCTTTTCGATCAAAAAGGTCCTACTTGACAGATCTTTCCAAGAGGACTACATTAGACCTTAAATGTTGTCTTGTCAATTTAGGGTACCGTAATCTGGGGTGAATCGGGACTACAGTCTGAATAGGGACAGCAGTTTTTAGAGCACTTAAAGCTTTCAAATTTGAAAATGGATGTACACATTTTGTTGGCCTGACTCTGTTCTCACCGAAACCAACCAGAAAAATCAAAATATTGTGCTCCAACATGGTTAAAACTGCTGTCCCAATTCGCCCCATGTGTCCCGATTGACCCCAGTTTACGGTACGTTATCCCTTTCCTATAGTGGACCCTCTGAAGGGTTTTTGATGAAAAATTCAATAAAATCACAATTTCAAGCGTGTTGTTGTCTACAAATCTTTTATTTGGCATGTTCAGCATCATTTAAACCAATGTTGACTGATATTTAACTGTCCTTTTCATCAAAATAAGTGTTTTGAGTTCGACATCTGAAATCAGCCATGGCCACAAGCATTTTCACAACAAAACTGCATTTATATTTTATGATTGAATTAACTATCCAATCATTTTTTGACTGATTATTCAACTTCAGCAAGTCGAAATAATGTAAGTTTAAGGAACTTTACTAAAATAAAGCGAAGAACTGCTCATTTTCGAGCAAAAATTAGGGGGGTCCAATATAGGAAAACGAAAATCCAAACATTTCCAAAAGTGGACCTCTGTTAATTAAACCTTCAAAAATGAAGAAAACTGTGTATTTAACCAAAATTTTCTCTTAAATATACAATGAATGCTTGTTGTTATCAACTTAAACACATATATCTTTCAATTATGAGTATAAATATAGCTGTTTCATGTTAAAAGTACCAAAAATGCTGAAGCCTTAAAAAATTATAGTTAATCAAAACTATAGTCCATTATACTTAACTGAAGCATCATAATTGCAGTTTGAAATTATATTTTATAATAATAAATCAAGAACAAAACATTTTTGTTAAATAAACATGCGTGATTTTATCAGCAACTGTAAACAAATCTATTGTTTAGTTTTGGTCAACCATTTATGTAATTAATATGAAAAAATGTGCATCAAAATTACTTTTTTTAAATAATTTTATGTTTACAGTGGTTTTCGAAACGTTTTCTCTGATCTTTTTCGGAAATAAATGTGTTTAAATGTCTGTTTGGTTTTGTTGTTGTTTGAAGCCAAATTTGTTAACAAAACATATTTGTTTATGATAAAAAGTGAGTAGAATCCATCTTTTATTCATTATATGTATCATTAGACCTACACCATGCATCAAAACATCAAATATCGGTTAAATTTGGTTTAAAAATAACAGTTTGCCTATAGTGGACCCGGGTCCACAATCGAATTATGGACCCGGGTCCACTATAGGAAAAGGGGGTCCATAAAAGAAAAAAAAAACCTTTTTTTTCCAATGGCTATTTTTCTGCTTAAAAACAAATAAACTGATGAAACAAACAGTCAAAATTGTTCAAAAGAGTTCAGTTTTCACTGTTTTGTACAAAAAGTTATGAAAAAGTGCTTAAAATATTGAAATTTTTTGAAAAATGTGCTTCGGCTCAACTAGGGGGTCCACTAATGGTTAAAATACCCTATTTGTTTGCAATAAAAAAAGTGATCACAAATGGATTTCAATCACGTTTTCAATCGGGGTTTTACTTGTTTTATTAAATAAATTAAACAGGGCTTTAGGACCCAATTTGTGTTTTTTTTAATTTTTTGAGACCATCTACTTTATCGACGAAACCATGATGGCGCTTTCATGACATGACAGTTCTCAACTCCCTGTTTGAAAAATGTCGCACGTCGTACAAGCTGTCGCGCGGTTTTGGTTTTACCGTTTCGATATCGATTGGTCGAAAGGACGACAAACGTACGACAAACACTCGACATGCCCGACATTGTTTTTTCCATCGATTTCCCTTCAATTCGACGTCACGATTTTCGTCGACGCAAACAGTTTGACAGTTCTCTTCAGTTTGTCTTGTTTGGACTTGAATGCAACCGAATCGAACCAGTTATTGTTGATGTTGGGCTTCGGAAGGATTTTGACCGGTAAGTTGTGCTTCTTTTTCTGTCGGAAAGTTCCGGCCGGAGTGGGCAAGTGGCCAAATTATAGTTTCTTATGTTCCAGATATTCAGAATTCTGTCTTCGTGGCGGTGGAGGAGGAGGACGAGACGCATGAATCCGGCGGGCCAGGTCTTCGTGGCGGAAGACAGGACCGGGAGGAACCGAGCTTATGGAGGATATGGTTCATTCCAAAGGAGGAGGAGGATGAATCACCGAATGTCAAAAGTTCTACCCAAGGTAAGAGAAAAGGGGTACAGAATAATCATCTCGTGGCGGTGTTTCTGATCCACCGGATTTTTAATCAATAGAACTGTTGCTTCAAGTCATTGAAATGATGGAAGAGGCGCATTTCAAAGTATCGGGAGTGAGCTTGGAAGACCGGAAGTATGAGGGCTAATATTGGGTGTTATGATTATTGGACTTCAGAATTGTATAATAAAAACTCTAACATTTGACTAATCAAAAATTAACTCCTTAAGGAAAATTTTAGTATCTCTGATTTAACCCTTTAAGGCCCAGAACTTTTATACAGTTTTTATTACCTAAAAAGTAGTTAACATTGAAAAACGGATTTTGGAATGGTGTAAGTGCTCCGCCAGGAACATCTTGATGATGAGTTGCAATATTTAAAAACTACCAACATCCTGAATTCTCTAATATTTTACAGTTTTTTTTATATTTTTTTACCGAAAAAATAAAATTAATTTAAATAAAAAAAGGTTGAAAACAAATCAGATTACAAAAAAAAATTTTTTTTTTATTCTTTATTATAGAGTTTTTCAGCCGATTACAAAAAAAATTAATTATTTTTAAAAGGTTTACAAAAATATTTTTTTAAATGAAAAAAATATTTATAATAAAATTATAACAAATTGAAAAAATGCAGATTACAAAAAGGTAAAAGCAATACCTTTTTTTATTTCAAACACTTAGAATAAAATTCTAATATAATTCTAAAATTCTAAAAATCTAAAATTCTAAAATTCTAAAATTCTAAAATTCTAAAATTCTAAAATTCTAAAATTCTAAAATTCTAAAATTCTAAAATTCTAAAATTCTAAAATTCTAAAATTTAAAATTCTAAAATTCTAAAATTTAAAATTCTAAAATTCTAAAATTTAAAATTCTAAAATTCTAAAATTTAAAATTCTAAAATTTAAAATTCTAAAATTCTAAAATTCTAAAATTCTAAAATTCTAAAATTCTAAAATTTAAAATTCTAAAATTTAAAATTCTAAAATTTAAAATTCTAAAATTCTAAAATTTAAAATTCTAAAATTCTAAAATTCTAAAATTCTAAAATTCTAAAATTTAAAATTTAAAATTTAAAATTCTAAAATTCTAAAATTCTAAAATTCTAAAATTCTAAAATTCTAAAATTCTAAAATTCTAAAATTCTAAAATTCTAAAATTCTAAAATTCTAAAATTCTAAAATTCTAAAATTCTAAAATTCTAAAATTCTAAAATTCTAAAATTCTAAAATTCTAAAATTCTAAAATTCTAAAATTCTAAAATTCTAAAATTCTAAAATTCTAAAATTCTAAAATTCTAAAATTCAAAAATTCAAAAATTCAAAAATGTGGGGCACGTAATGAATGAATGCTCCCTACTGTCAAACTAGCCCCCCGTCGAAGGTCGATCAACCAGTCGACGAAGCAGGGTCGACAAGCCGAAGTGGGCTCGCGCTCGTGCACGTCGTTGACTCGGCCTCTTTCCGGTACAAGCATTCAACGAGGTAGGTCGCTCCTGGGGCAAGCTCTCCCGGACCAGGCGAGTTCCTACATTGGCGATCCTGCCAGAGTTGCTTTTAGCAATTTTGGAGGTTAGTTTGAGAAAGAACCTGCGCGGCTTCCTGAAGAGCTTGCCCCGATCTGGAGGATTGAACTTTGGTGTGAAATTGGAAAGCATCGTGTTCGAGAAAGAAAAGAAGAAATCGTCGATTTTTTGTGTTATTCCTGGTGCGGTGCTGTTTCATTTGTTCGGTTCCGCCATTTTTTTTTATCTCTTTTTCGTAGCCATATTGTTGGTTTGGTTTTGCCAGCCAGCCATCCGACTTAAAAAAGGAAAAGGGAGAAAGTGTGCTTCTTTGTTCAAGGTGTTGGTGTGCAGCGCGTAGAATTCCATAGAATTCCTTTGAAAACGAAATATTGTTCCGGCGCGTAGGGACTACCGTCGAGGGTAGGTTTTGATCTGGAAATGTTGAATCATGGCGCGTAGGAACTACCGTCACGAAATAATGTTCCGGCGCGTAGGGACTACCGTCGAGGTTAGGTTTTGATTTGGAATTAGTGAATCTTGGCGCGTAGGAACTACCGTCACGAAATAATGTTCCGGCGCGTAGGGACTACCGTCGAGGTTAGGTTTTGATTTGGAATTAGTGAATCTTGGCGCGTAGGAACTACCGTCACGAAATATTGTTCCGGCGCGTAGGGACTACCGTCGAGTTTTTTGGCTTTGATTCTAGCGCGTAGGAACTACCGCTACAGAATTAGCGAAAATGGCGCGTAGGAACTACCGTCATACATATTGTTCCGGCGCGTAGGGACTACCGTCGACGTTAGGTTTTATTTGGATGTGATGAATTCTGGCGCGTAGGAACTACCGTCACGAAATAATGTTCCGGCGCGTAGGAACTACCGTCGAGGTTTGGCTTTGATTCTAACGCGTAGGAACTACCGTTAACGAATATAGCGAAAATGGCGCGTAGGGACTACCGCGACTACGAACCATCATCCGACGAGAAGTCGGTGAACTCTGGCGTGTAGGGACTACCGTCACGGTGATATTTGATGAGAGGAAACTCCCGCCAATGAACACAAAAAAAATGACAGGGAATCATTTAATTTTGACGTGTAGGAACTACCGTCAAGTGTCAAGAGAGGAAGACTCAGGAAGTTGTTTATTCTCTTGTTACAGAAAGTGTACTAAGAATGGCTGGCCGATACGTGCGGGCGCCGCAGGGTTTCTGCGACGAGTTGGAATCACCCGACATCGGCGCGGTGGAAGAGGTGTATGGGAGTGATATGGAGGATGCCGAGGAAGAGGAGGCCTCGGGTCACGCAAGAGACGATGAACTGGAAGACGGGGACACGGAAGAGTCCTCGGGTGATAGGGAAGGCCAAGGAGGAGACGAAGTGGAGGAACAAGTTCGCGCGCCCGATGATCCTCCCGCAAGAACGAAGGAAGCAGGGACAAGTGGGCAAGGTTTGGAAGGTCCGTCGGTCAGAGAGGAACAGCCATACTCCGAGCTAGCAGCTAAGGTCGATAGGATCGAAAGGATTCTCCTCGCATACCTGGAGAAAGGAGAACTCCTCAGCCGAACCAACAAATGGGTCAGCCCGTTCAGGAAGACCAAGCGCGCGCAAGCGAAGAGTTCGTAGCTGCAGGAGCCAGTCGGGATCAGTTTTCGGAGCGGCCTCATCCGACACGCCAGCTGGAACAGCCAGTCACGGGAGGCGAAACACCTGCACGCGTGGCTCTGGATTCCGCGATGGAGACAGCAGGTGTTCGTTGGGACCAGTTCCCAAAGTTCCCCAAGGACGTTGCTACCACCAAGCTTTGGGAGGAGTGGCAGCAGTTTTATGAGGACTTCGAGATGGCAACGGACGTGGCCAATGTTCGGGATCCATACCAGCGCTGCAAAGTGCTCCAGCTTTCTCTCGGCGGTCAGCTGAAAGCGATTGTCAAGGCCGCGGGTTTGATACCGTTCTCAAATTCGGCCGACTGCTACGACACGTTAGTCAAGGGCATTAACGAACACTTGTTTGACCTGACCGATTCCGAAGCCGCACATCAAAATTTTACGAGCATGAAACAAGCTCCCGGGGAGTCTGTCGCCGCTTATCACGCCCGGGTGACTGTGTCGGTTAAGCTCTGCAAGTACAGCGAGGACGATCGCGGAAGATTCGTGAGGACGCAAATGATAAACGGAATGGCCAATAAGCAGCTCGCGAAAGAGGCCAGGACGCACAACTGGACAACCAACTACTTGGTTCAGGCCGCCTCCAGAGTTGAAGCGCTCCCACCGGCTATTGACGAAAACGAGACCGTGATGGCGGTTGCTCAGCAGCGCCCCTCCAATTATGGCTCGACCCCGCGTGAGCAACCCGGAGCGGATGAGCGTTTCAGAGGAAAGTGGTCAACTAAGAGACAGCCCGCCAGGAAGCCGAATTATCACGCAGGACGCTATCGCGAGCCGCAGCAGCGTGGAGAGCCACAGCAGCGTGGAGAGCCACAGCAGCGTGAGAGCCGCAGCAGCGTGGAGGGCCACGGCGGCGTGGGGAGCCACAGCAACGTGGCAGAGGGCGTCGTTTCCGTTGCCCAAGATGCGACAAACTGGCCCATCGGCCGACACTCCCTGTCCAGCGTTGTCCAGGAAGTGCAATTCTTGCGGAGAACTAGGCCACTTTGCCGTGTTGTGCCGCCCAGGGATGAATTCTGCCAATCTTGTTGAGAAGCGCGAGGATTTTGAAGACGACGAGGTATGAATTAAACTACCTTTCTTTGGAAAACGTACTTAAATAAAACTGATCCGATCATATTAGTGGTTTACATTATTTTATTTTCTCTTATCGTAATGTTCCAGTATATCAATTCGATCTCCCTTGAAGATGTGATGGTGGAGTGCAAAATCGGAGCTTCTGGACCAATCCGTTTTTAATTGATTCTGGCGCGGATGTCAATGTGATTGGAGGCAGGGATTGGGAGCAAATTAAAAGTGATGAAAGCGACATTAAGATGATCGACCATCAGCAGGGTAGGAAGCTTCGATCCTATGCCACGGAGACCCCGCTATCAATCCACTGCGCATTCCGTGCCAGGGTGGACGTGGTCCACGCGGCAAAACCGTCGGTCACTGCCGACTTCATCGTCGTAAAAGAAGGACGGCAGTCGCTTCTTGGACGGACGACAGCGGGCGAAATGAAACTGTTGCAGGTCGGTTTCGAGGTGAACCGTTGTTCGGCTGAAAACGAGTTCAACATTTCCCAAGATGCCGGGCGTAAAGGTCAAGTTCAGCGTGGACAAAACGATACCCCCCGAGCGAAACGCATATTATAATGTGCCCGCAGCCTACCGAGAGGCTGCTCGTCTTCGTTTGCAAGAAATGGAAGATTTGGGGATCATCGAGCGCGTTGTGTCAGCACCGGAGTGGATAAGCGGGATGTCTGCGGTGCCAAAGGGCAATAGCGATTTCCGTCTCGTTGTAAACATGAGGGGTCCGAACCGTGCCATCAAGCGCGAATACTTTCGCCTTCCACTCATGGACGAAATCAGGGTCAAGCTGCACGGGTCCAAGTTCTTCTCTAAGTTGGACCTTACCAACGCGTATTATCATTTGGAACTGAGCAAGGAATCCCGGGACTTAACAACTTTCCTCACAGAAAACGGAATGTTTCGTTTTACGCGTCTCATGTTTGGGGTAAACGCAGCGCCCGAAATTTTTCAAAGAGAAATGTGCCGCCTGCTGGAAGAGATTCCGAATGTGATCATCTATATCGACGATGTCCTGATATACGCCGACTCGCTGGAAGAACTACGTGAGACCACGGCCAAGGTTATGCGGATCCTGCGTAATAACAATCTCACGCTGAACACGACGAAGTGCGAACTTGACAAGACGAGAATAAAATTCTTGGGGCACGAACTCGACGCTGATGGATTCCATGTGGATGAAGCCAAAATCAAAGACGTTCGCCAATTCCGTCCACCCAAAACGGTATCCGAGTTACGAAGTTTTCTGGGTTTGGCTTCATTCCTGAGCCCCCACTTGGAGAATTACGCAGACTTAACGAGCCCACTCTGGGCAGTAGCGAACAAGAACACTTGGAAGTGGGAAGCCGAACAGGCCGCAGCGTTTGAGCTCACCAAGGAGCGGATCGTGCAGTGTACTGTTACGCTGGGCTACTTTTCGGACGAAGATAAGACAATCCTGTACACTGACGCTTCTCCCAACGCACTCGGGGCAGTCTTGGTGCAAGAAAGTGCTGGGAAGCCCCCCCGCGTGATCAGTTTCGCATCGAAAGCATTGTCCGAGACAGAAAAACGATACGCTCAAAACCAACGTGAAGCACTTGGGGCGGTGTGGGCTGTCGAACACTTCGCCTATTTTCTGCTCGGCCGGGAATTTACGCTGCGAACAGATGCGAAAGGTGTTTCGTTTATCCTCAACCGGTCGCGAGAAAGCTCCAAGCGCGCTCTGACAAGAGCGGACGGATGGGCTCTGCGCTTGAGCCCATACAGGTGTTGGGTAGAGTTCGTGCGTGGTCGTGACAACATTGCTGATCCGTCATCTCGGCTTTACATTGGCTGTGACGCGCCCTTCGACGACCAGCATAGTCCTTGGGAGATCGGCAGGTTGGAGGCAAACACAGTTGGATTCCTGACAGAGCGAGAACTACGGGAAGCTACTTCGAAGGACCGTGAACTTCAGAAGGTTATTGACGCAGTCGAATGTGGAGATTGGCCAAAGGAACTGAAAAGGTTTCATGCCTTGGCCGACGACCTGACGATTCAAAATGGAATCCTGGTGAAAAGCGGATGCGCTGTAGTCCCGACCGTACTTCGTAGGAAGACGCTTGAATTGGCCCACGATGGGCACCCCATGGCAGGTAAACTTTTATTAATTTGTCGGGTCATATATGTATATATTCTATATAAACAATGGCAGGTAAACTGAAGAGTATCCTCCGCGAGCGGGTCTGGTGGCCAGGAATAACTGCGGACGCTGAAGAATGGGTAAAATCCTGCCAGACATGCGCGACCAACGGTAGGCCGGAACGGCCCACTCCGATGAAGAGATCCTTGGTTCCTGGTGTGGCTTGGGAGAGTATTGCGATAGATTTCAACGGCCCCTACGCCAAACTTGGTGGAATTTCCATTCTTGTCGTGATTGATTATCGGTCTCGCTACCTTATTGCTCGCCCAGTGAAGTCTACGAGTTTTGAATGTACCAGGAAAGTGCTAGACGATATCTTTGAACGAGAAGGTTTTCCCAAATCCATTCGATCCGACAACGGACCACCCTTCAACGGGGCTGAGTACGGGAAGTACTGTGCGGAGAGAGGAATAGAGACCATCTTTTCGACGCCTTTGTTCCCTCAACAAAACGGTCTGGTCGAAAACTCGATGAAAATCGTAAACAAAGCGACAAGTACAGCTATTTCGGAGAAGACCAACTACATCGAGGAACTACGATCGGCGGTCAACGCCCACAACGCGGCTGCACACTCCGTGACCGGGGTACCACCGGAAGAGGTGATGATGGGCCGGAAAATAAAACGTCGTCTACCCCTTCTGTCACATGCGAAGGCGAAGCATAGTGAAAGTGACATTGATACCCGAGATAAACGAGCAAAACTAGCATCGAAGGTCAAGGAGGATGCACGCAGAGGAGCACGGCCATGTCGAATTGGCCCCGGAGATACCGTGATTGTGGAGCGCAACGTCCGCCAAAAAGGCGACACCCGGTTCGATCCAACGCGGTACACGGTTCTTGAAGAAAGGGATGGGAACCTGATGTTGACCAATGACTCGGGAAACATTCTTAAGCGTCATGTATCCCAAACCAAAAAGGTGTTCGGGTGGCGTACTTCGGCGGAATGTGAAGCACAACTCAACTTGCGACCAGACCGCGCAAGGAATTCATCTGGTGGAAACCGAAACTCGACGGATGAGGAACGCGATCCAGAACTAGAACCGGTACGTCGTTCAACTCGTGAGAAGAAAAAGCCTAGTTACTTGGATCAGTTTGTGCGACGTGTTGATCGTGTATAGGGCGCGCTGATGAGTTTATTTACCTCATCTGGAAATATAATGTGAGACTACCTTTTTTTTTTTCTTGACAAATTTTGCCTTTTTTTACGAGTGTATTTAAATAAATGGGTTACCTACTTTTTTTTGTGTTTTTTTTTCTACTGGGAGGAAGGGAGATGTGGGGCACGTAATGAATGAATGCTCCCTACTGTCAAACTAGCCCCCCGTCGAAGGTCGATCAACCAGTCGACGAAGCAGGGTCGACAAGCCGAAGTGGGCTCGCGCTCGTGCACGTCGTTGACTCGGCCTCTTTCCGGTACAAGCATTCAACGAGGTAGGTCGCTCCTGGGGCAAGCTCTCCCGGACCAGGCGAGTTCCTACAAAAAATTCTAAAATTCTAAAATTCTAAAATTCTAAAATTCTAAAATTCTAAAATTCTAAAATTCTAAAATTCTAAAATTCTAAATTTCTAAAATTCTAAAATTCTAAAATTCTAAAATTCTAAAATTCTAAAATTCTAAAATTCTAAAATTCTAAAATTCTAAAATTCTAAAATTTAAAATTCTAAAATTCTAAAATTCTAAAATTCTAAAATTCTAAAATTTAAAATTCTAAAATTCTAAAATTTAAAATTTAAAATTCTAAAATTTAAAATTCTAAAATTTAAAATTCTAAAATTCTAAAATTCTAAAATTCTAAAATTTAAAATTTAAAATTCTAAAATTTAAAATTCTAAAATTCTAAAATTCTAAAATTTAAAATTCTAAAATTCTAAAATTCTAAAATTTAAAATTCTAAAATTCTAAAATTTAAAATTTAAAATTTAAAATTTAAAATTTAAAATTCTAAAATTCTAAAATTTAAAATTCTAAAATTCTATAATTCTAAAATTCTAAAATTTAAAATTCTAAAATTTAAAATTTAAAATTCTAAAATTCTAAAATTTAAAATTTAAAATTTAAAATTCTAAAATTCTAAAATTTAAAATTCTAAAATTCTAAAATTCTAAAATTCTAAAATTTAAAATTTAAAATTCTAAAATTCTAAAATTTAAAATTTAAAATTCTAAAATTTAAAATTCTAAAATTCTAAAATTCTAAAATTCTAAAATTTAAAATTTAAAATTTAAAATTTAAAATTCTAAAATTCTAAAATTCTAAAATTCTAAAATTCTGAAATTCTGAAATTCTAAAATTCTAAAATTCTAAAATTCTAAAATTCTAAAATTCTAAAATTCTAAAATTCTAAAATTCTAAAATTCTAAAATTCTAAAATTCTAAAATTCTAAAATTTTAGAATTTTTTAGATTTTTTTAGAATTTTTAGATTTTTTTAGAATTTTAGGAATATTTTTTTTTAATTTTAGAATTTTGTGATCTTAAAATTTTAGAATTAAAGATTTATAGAAATTAACAATTTTAGTGTTTCAGAATTTTAAAGTTCTAAAACTCTAAATTCTAAAAAAAAAAATTTATAATTTTGAATTCTTAGGTTCTACAATTTTTAATCTCTTAAATTTTTATGTTGTATTACACTCAGCCCCCGGTGGTTGGTCACTTTTTCGTTTGTAAAATGGGTGTCAAACTAAAAAGTGACCCCTTTCGTTTGACAACAGTTTGTGTCAAACCATCGGGTTTTGAGTGTATTCTTTTAATTCTTGATATTTGTAAATTTCAAAAATATCAAACATTAAATTTCATTTTTAAATTATTCAGATATTTTGAATTTTTACGATTAATTTAAACATTCGAACATTTTAAAATTATTTAAAGTCTTTTAAGTTCTTAGCTTCTTCAAAGCATGAAGACCCCAAGTCTTCAGAAACACATGCATTTTAATTTAAAAAAATCAAAAATATTTAAACAGGTCCAGATGGGGTTTCTCCATGAAACTTGCGTTAATGTTGATTTTTAATTTGAAATTTAAAATGTTAGAATATTTTGTTGTCTTAAATTTGCTTTAATCTTTATTTTCTGAATAAAATAAGGTTTAATTAACTACTTTTTTAATTAATTTGTTTTCAAAATTTTACATTGAAAGTTAAACTTTTGAATATTCCACAATTAATTATTTTATGAATTTACACAGATTTTTTGAGTATGATATCTGTCATGAGATTCCCTTTGTTTCAACAACAAAACTCTAGATATGATTTGGATATGATTATTCAGCCGAATGACGTTATCTTTTTTCAGGTAACCAAACATATTCCAATCTGATCCTGCTAACAACCCAGCGTCTCCGTGTTGTTCCACGCAGCTTGTTGAACGGAAGCTGTAACGACCGCAAAAACACCTGCTCCAGAAGTTCGTAAACCGACGTTGTCCCGTACTCCGGTGGCCATCAATCCATGGGACATAAACGGTGGCGCCGCACCCCGCCGTATCTGCGGCTAGTCGAGGAGCAATAGTCCTTCTTGATCAAGATGCTGCCCCGCACGCTGGCGTCGGCTCGAAAAGATGGCTGACAAAATCCGGACCCGGAAGACAACGCCAAAAAAATTCCGGCCAAGATGCCGAGCGACGAGGAGAACTGGAAGACCAACCGGAAGACGACACCAAGATGTACGTGAAGATCCGCGACACAACAAGTATAATGAAATAATTGATTTTTTACTGTGGGGAAATGTGCAAATTACACGAAAAAATAAAATAAATTAAAAATAAACAATCATCTATTTTTTAACTGCAACATAACCTAAAAACCTGAAAAAACAGCACACGACAAAGGCACGACAACCTAAATAACAAAACCGTGCGACGTCGGTCGAATGTCGTACGACAATGTCGAACAATTTCGATGATCGATCGCACGACAAATACGACATTTTGGTGCAAAAACGTATGACATTCGTGCGAATGTCGCACGACATTGTCGTGCGACGTCGTACGGTTGCACGGACGACAAACGACGGACGTCCGACGGACTTTTCAGTCAGGGTTTTGTTGTTGCTTTCGTTCGCGCTTCTGTTGACAGATCAAAAATTGTTTATTTCCAAACACAAGTGTGACTCCGCGATTTTCTCGCACAATTTCTGAAGTTTACGATACTCAAAAGCATACCGCGAGATGCCAAAAGTACGCCGCAGCCGGAAACAACCGCCGGAAGGCTGGGAACTAATCGAACCAACCCTGGAAGAGCTGGAACAGAAAATGCGCGAAGGTAAGACGTTTGGCGTGAAAAATCGTAAACAAAACGTTTTAAAAATGGTTTCTTCCGTGTTTCCCCCCCCCCCCTTCCAACAGCCGAAACGGAACCGCACGAGGGCAAACGCATCACGGAGTCGCTGTGGCCCATCTTCAAGATCCACCACCAAAAGTCGCGCTACATTTACGATCTGTTCTACCGGCGGAAAGCAATCAGCCGGGAACTGTACGAGTACTGCCTGAAGGAGAAGATCGCCGACGGGAATCTGATTGCCAAGTGGAAAAAGTCCGGCTACGAGAACCTGTGTGCCTGCGGTGCATCCAGACGCGGGACACCAACTTCGGGACGAATTGCATCTGCCGGGTGCCCAAGTCGAAGCTGGAGGAGGGCCGCGTCGTCGAGTGTGTCCACTGCGGGTGCCGGGGCTGTTCCGGTTGAGGCAGGTTGCGGGTGCTCGACCGTGTGGGCGTGTGTTTGACTTGTGCTTTTATTGTAATACAATTATTTTAGAATAAATGTAATGGAAAAACAAACAG
The DNA here is from genome assembly GCF_015732765.1 of Culex quinquefasciatus. Lineage (NCBI taxonomy): Eukaryota > Metazoa > Arthropoda > Insecta > Diptera > Culicidae > Culex > Culex quinquefasciatus. The sequence goes on along the minus strand of NC_051861.1, from coordinate 28,990,174 downwards.
TCAAGAATGATCTTGAGATCCGGATATTTTATATTCGTTTGAAAAAACGTTGCACTTATGTGCTTACAACTTTTAATGGGGTTTTCAGATCTTCAATCTTTTGAACTCGTTGGAAAGGTCTTTTGATTACCTATTAAACTACAGGTTGCATGATAGATCCGGACAACGTTTTCCTGAAAATATCTGAGATCCGGCCTCCAAAAAGTGCATTAACAACTCATAAATTTTGATAAAAAACGAAGTTTACGTTATAGCTGTCGGCTACTATTGCTTTGATCAACTTCCCACCACACGCATACATTTGAATTTGTCGATATCAATAGTCATCGCAAAATAATTATAAAGTCCTCAACAAATCGCTAGTACTTGTGTTAGTACTTCAGTATCTTATTAAATCGCTAATAATTCAATTAACGCTATGTTTCAGGCAGTCAATGTACATGGAACACTTCGAAAGGTTAGCAATTTGATGGCGTTTTTTAAATAAATGCGTGAAATTTCATAACACATAAAATATTATCAATATTCTTCGAATACAAACTAGCACCACCCACTCTGTGTTAGCACTTTTCCCCTATAATGTTGAGAACTCAACAGTGTTCTGCTTTACCGATAAGATGCGGCCGGTGTTTTTGTTTTGAACTGTCAAAAATATTGTGTTTACAAATCGTTTCAGTCGAAGTGCTTTTTTTTTTCCTTTGCTCTGTCTGTTGACGTCTAAGACCGTAGAAGATCCATCTCGACAGTCGAAGTGCTTTGAACAGTTACTGCTCAGATTGATTCAACTTGATTAGGATTTTATTGAAAAAGTAAGGGAAAATGTTTTTACACAAATTAGATCTAACAAACTTTTGTTGCAGTCACTCTCCATGATGTCCTCGGCGGTCGACGTCGACCCAACGTTCAAGCACGCCCTCAAGCTGCTGCACTCGTCCAACTCGGACTCGGCCGAAAAGATCCGGAACCTGCTGGACGAGCTGATAAAGCAGCGCTTCGGCGGCAGCAAAACTCTGGCCAGTACGCTCACTAAGAAGCACCTCGGCGAGGAGAGTCTGGCTCCGGGAAGCAACCTGTACGTGCGCAAGCAAAAACCGGCTGCCGTTGTTCCGGTGGTCATTACGTTGCCCGACTCGAAGCAGCAATCACCGGCCAAGAGTGAGCCGGAGAGTGCCGTTCCGACGCCCCCGCCGCAATCGGGCCCAATCATTCTGTCCCTGTCGGACGTCGAAGGGAACGACGAGGACGATGACGTCGTCATGGAGGAGGACCAGCTGAAGGAGCTGGAAGATTTGATGTGTATCGTGTGCCGCCGGATGGACGTTAGCGCCGGAACCGGTTGGTCGAGTGTGCCGATTGTCACTCGCTGTACCACCAGGAGTGCCACAAGCCGGCCATCTCCGAGGCGGATGCCAACGATCAGGAGAACGCCTGGTTCTGCACACTGTGCAAGGGCAAATCCATCGGAAAGTCCTCCTCGTCAACATCCGGAAGCTCGTCCCGCAAGCCGGAACCCACTCCCACGTCATCATCCTCATCTCACTCAAAATCTTCCAGCAGCAAGAACTACGAATCGTCATCGTCTTCGTCCTCGTCGTCGAAGCACAAGAGCTCAAAGTCTTCAAGCAGTCGCGAAGGTTCGTCGCAGCGTTCGTCGGAGCGGTCCGACCGAGACCGCGAAAAAGACAAGGAAAAGTCGTCCAAAAGCAGCAGCAGCAGCAGTTCCAGTGTGGCTGCAGCGGGATCATCATCGGCGGCCGCGGCCGCGTCATCTTCGAGCGGTGGCGCTGGGACGCCGAATATCAATATTATCAGCGCGGACAAGCGGCTGCAGATGATGAAGAAAAAGGCGGCTAAAATGCACGATAGCAAGCGGAAGCATAAATAAAATATTACTATTAAGGTTCACTGAGAAAAAATAAAAGAGTTTTCTGATGAAAATGCTTCATTTTAACTGTAACTCAAAATTGAGAATGTCTGGAACGAAATATGAGATTTAAGTTTTTCCCAAATTTGAAAGGTGTCTCCACGTTCTCGACACAAAAAAAACTACTACTGCGGAAAGATCATCGTTTTGCATACAGTCCGGGCGCAACCGAAATCCAAACAAACAAATTTGGTTTCTTTGTGTTGTTTGTAGAAGCATTTTGCCTTCCTCACTGAGGTAAGGCTATAATCCTGCTCTAAAAATGAACTTTTTATTTAAAGCTCAAAGACCCACCTTCATGTATACATATCGACTAAGAATCGAAAATTGAACAAATGTCTGTGTGTATGTGTGTGTGTGTATGTGGTCAATAATGTCACTCAGTTTTCTCTGCACTGGCTGAACCGATTTTGACCAAACCAGTCGCATTCGACTTGGTTTAAGGTCCCATACGGTGCTATTGAATTGTTTGAAGTTTCGATAAGTAGTTTAAAAGTTATGTATAAAAAGGTGTTTTCGCATGTTTTCGGAAGTTGAATAAATGGCAGTAAACTGAACCAAACATCATCATGTTATACATCGTTAGTTGAAAGACCTTTGGGAGCGTTCTTTTATTACGTAACGCAGTTAGGGGGGGAGGGGGTGTCGGTGTCTGTTACGAAATGTTACGAAAATTGGGGGAGGGGGGGTGTTCTGAAAAATTCTGTTACGTAACGCAAAATTTTCATATAAGCACTCATAAAAATTTGCAAAAAGACCTTGCGTTACGCGTTACAGGGGGGGTAGGGAGGATGGCTCATCTGTTACGATTTGTTACAAAGGGGGGGGGGGTCAAAAATCCCAAATTTTGCGTTACGTAATAAAAGAACGCTCCCTTTCCAACGAGTCTAAAACATTGATGATCTGGCAACCCTGTCGCGAGTTCTGACCACTTAAGTGATATTTATGTACTTTTTGACAAAGAACTTTGTCCTAAGGGCTCTATTCTGGTGAGGTGTCAATCCAGAAAAACGAAAAATGTCGCGCGTTACGAAAATGTTGCATGCTTGGTACTGCGGAAGGGGTCTGCAACGAATGAAATGTGGCAACAATGGTGCAACATCCTCGCGTGACAGTTCCAAGAAAGCAGTAGACGAAGCAAAATTTGCACCATGTTGCCACATTTCATGCGAACTATATAAGCTAACAGATAGCCTCTGAAAAATTTCAGTTTTGATCGAAAATCCGTCAGGGACGGATCGACGGTGGTAATTTTATTGCTCACACACACATGCACACATTGAAAGACACAGGTTGTGCACCAACTTGGGAGGAATTCTGTTCTAACGAAGATTGTTAGAACGGTCACTCGAAAACCAGAATGATTTAAGGCAATGGGGTTGAGACCAAACTGGTAGGATATTGGCCACACCCGGAGTGGCCATGGCCCTGAGGGAAGGTTCTACCGAGGGGACATTTATCGAACCATTCGACTTGGGGCAATATGGGTATCAAAATTCATGGTTTTTGATACTGGTGATGAAAATTGCCATTTTGATCACCTGTATTGGCCACACTCGGAGTGGCCATGGCCCTGAGGGAAGGTTCTACCGGGGGAACATTTACGAACCATTCAACTTGTGGCAATATGGGTATCAAAATTCATGGTTTTTGATACTGGTAGTGAAAATGGCCATTTTGACAGGATTGGCCACACCCGGCGTGGCCAGTGCCCTGAAGAAGGTTCTACCGGGAGAACATTTATCGAACCATTCGACTTGGGGCAATATGGGCAATTTATATCCACAGAGGTGCCATTGATTGAAAATATTTAATTAGAATTAATTATTCAGGATTAAATAAATTGGCAAAGAATTAAAAAATATAAATATTGATCCTTGCACTTTAACTTGGATTTGGCCCGCACTTTTCTCTCGCACTTTTGACAACAAAATTTCCAAAAACTAGGCAACCAGCAGTTGTTTATTTACATTTCCAGTCGCAGTTTCCACCAAACTGGACATTCGCACTTTAAAATTGCGATTGACAGGAGAGCAACATCGGCTCGCTTTGATCATTTTTTGAGAAAATTAAAATTTCTCAAGCCAGTTTGACAAGTCGCAATAGTGCGATCGATAGCAATAATTTAGTGCGAAGTCCAAGTTAGTGAGAATTGCGCAATAAAAATAGCATGATTTTTAGAGTTTGTACAAAGTTCTTTGTCATATTGGTCATGTAGAACATAACCACCTGCACCTTTTTTGTAGCCGGATCTCACTTAAATGTATTTAAAAAATGTCCGGATCCATCATCCGACCCATCGTTGGTTAGGTAATTGAAAGACCTTCCAACGAGGTTAAAACATTGAAGATCTGGCAACCCTGTCTCAAGCTATGGGCCGGACCGGTTATTGGGAGGTTCAGCGCCCACCAGCAGACGAACGAGAACGGCCTACGACTCATCGATTTCGCTACCTCCCGAAACATGGCCATACGTAGTACCTTCTTCCAGCACACCTCCCTATACAAGTACACCTGGAGATCACCAAACGACACGGAGACGCAAATCGACCATGTTCTCATTGATGGTCGGCACTTCTCGGACATAATCGACGTCAGAACCTACCGTGGCGCGGACATCGACTCGGACCACTACCTGGTGGTGGCTAAGCTGCGCCAACGCCTGTCTGAGGTCAACAAGATCCGGTACCGTCGCCGCAGCGGTATAATCTGGAGCGGCTCAAGGACCATGAGGTCGCTACCCAGTACGCGCGGGAACTCGAAGCTGCGTTGCCTGACGAGGGTGAGCTTGCCGAAGCCCCTCTGGAGGCCTGCTGGAGCCATATGGAAGCAGCCATCAACGCAGCGGCATCGAGCGCCATCGGGTACGTGGACCGAGTTCGACGGAACGGCTGGTTCGACGAGGAATGTCAGGCGATTTGGGACGAGAAGAAAGCAGCGCGGGACAAGTGGCTGCTGCACAACACCCGTGGGAACAAGGAGTCGTACAAACAGTTGCGAAGACAGCAAACCCATCTCTTTCGGGACAAGAAGCGCCGCCTGGAAGAGTTGGAGTGCCAGGACATGGAACAGCTGTATCGCTCCAACGAAACGCGTAAGTTCTTCAAGAAACTTAGTCAATCCCGGAAAGGCTTCATGCCGCGGGCCGAAATGTGCCGGGATAAGGACGGAGGCATCTTGACGGACGAGCGCGAGGTGATCGAAAGGTGGAAGCAGCACTTCGACGAGCACCTGAACGGCCCAGAGGCGGAGTACCAGGGCGACGGGGGAAACGACGTCAGCGGTATGGTGGACGGTGGGGACGAGCCAGCACCCACGATGAGGGAAGTTAAGGATGCCATCAAGAAGCTGAAGAACAACAAAGCAGCGGGTAAGGATGGTATCGGTGCTGAACTCATCAAGATGGGCCCGGACAAGCTGGCGGCCTGCCTACACCGGCTGATAGTCAAGGTCTGGGACACAGAACAGCTACCGGAGGAGTGGAAAGAGGGAGTAATATGCCCGATCTACAAGAAGGGGGACAAGTTGGAATGTGAGAACTATCGAGCCATCACTATTCTCAACGCGGCCTACAAAGTGCTGTCGCAGATCATCTTCTGTCGTCTGTCGGAGCGAGCAAAGGATTTCGTTGGGACGTACCAAGCCGGTTTTGTGGAGGGGAAATCGACGACGGACCAAATCTTTTTGCTACGCCAAATCCTCCAAAAGTGTCGCGAGTACCAGATCCCGACGCACCACCTATTCATCGATTTCAAAGCCGCGTACGACTCGGTCGATCGCGATGAGCTATGGAAGATCATGTACGAGAACGGCTTTCCCGGGAAGCTGATCAGACTGGTGAAATCAACGATGGATGGTGCACGGTGCAGCGTGAAGATTTCGGGAGCGATGTCCGACCCAATCGAATCGCGCAAGGGACTGCGACAAGGCGACGGTATCTCCGGCCTCTGTTTCAACATTGGGCTTGAAGGTGTCATGAGGCGAGCGGGCTTCAACATGCGGGGCACGATTATCAACCGGTCCAGCCAGTTCATCTGCTATGCCGACGACATGGACATTGTCGGCAGGACGTTCGAGGAGGTGGCTAAGCGGTACACCGAATTGAAGCGGGAAGCGGATAAGGTTGGATTGAAGGTGAATGTTGCGAAGACGAAGTATCTGCTGGCAGGAGGAACCGAGTCCCTTAGGGCTCGCATAGGACCGAGCGTGACGATCGACGGCGACGAGTTCGAGGTCGTGGAGGAGTTTGTGTACCTCGGATCATTGGTAACGTCGGACAACAACTGCAGCAGAGAAATTCGGAGGCGCATCATCACCGGTAGTCGTGCCTACTACGGACTCCACAAAACCTTACGGTCTGGTCACCTTTCCCGGCGTACAAAGTGTACCATGTACGAAACGCTGATAAGACCCGTCGTCCTCTACGGGCACGAGACGTGGACGATGCTCGAGGAGGACCTGCAAGCGCTTGAAGTTTTCGAACGGCGAGTGCTTAGGACGATCTTTGGCGGCGTGCGTGAGAACACTGTATGGAGGAGAAGGATGAACCACGAGCTGGCGCAACTCTACGGCAAGCCAAGTATTCGGAAGGTCGCCAAGGCTGGCCGGATCAGGTGGGCCGGACACGTCGCGAGAATGCCGGACGCGCTGGATGCGCGCCAACCGAACCAGACTCTCAATCCGGTGAAGTTGGTGTTCAATTCGGAGCCGGTTGGAACGCGGCGGAGGGGGGCGCAACGAGCAAGGTGGTTGAACCAAGTGGAGGAAGATCGGGAAAGTGTGGGAGTTCCGCAGCGGAATTGGAGAGAAGCAGCCCAGGACCGAGTTAGATGGCAACGCATCTGGAGACAGCTCATGACCCGGAGGTTGTACGAGCAGTAAAAGTAAAGTAAAAGTAAAGTAAGTAAGTCTCAAGCTATGACCACTTATGATGCCACTTATGAGCCCTTGAGTGATATTTGTGTTTTTTTTTGTATTCCGAAACTTAACGAAATTAGACGAAATTTGTGTCCAAATCCATCATATCACATATCACCCATTGTTGGAAAAGAGTGAGGAAGGCACCAACCACATAGTTTGTTTTAAAGGTCCAATAAACATATGAAAGACAATTCGCGATCAAAAGCTTAAAAATTCCGACAGATGGCGCACAGCATCGAAGAATGACGATTAAAATTTTCGCTGTTCGGTTACATAGGAACGCAAACTTAAAATTGAATTTACAGCTCTTAGAACAACTTTTGAGAAAAAATTCAAGTAGTACGATTGTCAACTTTTTGCCTTCTATAAATTAAAAACATTTTGAAAAAATTATTTTGAAAAAAATGTTCAAAATGATAGAGCATCAAAGTACCAGCTCGAATTTTTGCTCAAAAGTTGTTTTCAACGCTGGAATTTAACAAAACAGAATTCGCATACATAACCTCAAAGGGCGGAAATTTCAATCGACATTCTTCGCTCTGATCTGCTACTCAACACTAGGTGTCGCATGTAGTTTGGCTCTTGAACGGCAATTGGCATTCATAAGCTAAACGACATGCGACATCTAGTAATGAGTAGCAGAACAAAGCGAAGGATGTCGATTGAATTTTTTGCCCTTTGTGGTTATGTATGCGAATTCTGTTTTGTTAAATTCCAGCGTTCAAAACAACTTTTGAGCAAAAATTCGAGCTGATACTTTGTTAAATTTTAATGCTCTATCATTTTAAACAATATTTTTTTTCAAAATTATTTTTTTTCAAAATGTTTTTAATGCCTTAATTTATAGAGGGCAAAAAGTTTACACTCGTACTACTTGAATTTTTTCTCAAAAGTTGTTCTAAGAGCTGTAAATTCAATTTTAAGTTTGCATTCCTATATAACCGAACAGCAAAAATTTGAATCGTCATTCTTCGATGCTTTGCGCCATCTGTCGGAATTATGGAGCTTTTAATCGCGAATAGCTTACTGTTTCTCCGGACCTTGAAATCAGAACCATCATTGAGAGTCATTTGCTCAAGAGATGATTCCAATTTTACGACATGAATACATTGTTTTTAGTTTAAACAATTCCAATTAAATAAGTAAACATCAAAATATTCACCAAATATTTTTGGAAGTGTTTGGAAAACTTTCAAATTTAAAAACTGTAATAAAAGAAAAAAATTAAATATTACATATCATCATCAAAAGAAAATCTTTGGACGTTCGTCAAGAGAAAAAATCCAAAAGGAGCATGGCTCTCCTCTCTCGCGCACGAAAGATCGGTAAAAAGGAATCTAAAAAAATCATCATCTTGATTATTCGGTGGAACATCTTTTTCACTACTACACTTGCATGTGTAACGTCACAGGTCGAACAATAAACTGTCACTTTTTGTAAATGGGCAATTAGTGTTAACAAAGCGAAATAAATAATTTTAAGTGATGTTAATAAGGAAAATCACAAAAAAAACATCCACAGATTGATTTTTCGGAGAAGTTCGGGAGCGATTTTCTTTTGCGTGATTTGCCGCCTCTCTCTTTTGCGGGTGAAGAAAGTTCGCAAGCGAAAATGATTTTTTTGCTGTGCCTCAAACTTTCTTTGCACTTAGAAATCTTCCACCTCGGGATTCAAACTCATGACAGTTGGATAACGAATTTGATTGACTTCCATCTCATTCGGGCAGACAAAACTTAATTTAAAATGAATTTCTCTGCGTTTAGAATCATTTTGAGCATGTGCGAGTTTGTTAAAAATAATTTGTATTTTAGCGAATAGTGTTTTTACGTTAAAATGTTAAGTTTCGCGAATCTTCAATTTTTTCAAAATTAATGTTTGGAGGTGTACATTTTCTAATTATTTTTGCGTTGAAATTTTGATATTTTGGTTTAGAATTTCAAATTTTATATTTTTTACCTCCTCTCTCCATGACCAGAGTTAAGGGATAACATTTTTTTTATTTGCGTCGACCTTATTGTTGGAAAACAATCTTGCAACGATTTTTCATTTATTGCACATAATCTCAAGATAAATTTACGCTCGTACATAAATTGTTCAGATTTTTTTTTTAATTTTCAATGAAAATTAAAAAAAAGCCTAGGACCAACAAGTTGTAACAAATCTCAGACAGAACCAATAGCAACAGATTAACAAAATCCAACACTAGGAAAGATTTCAAGAGAAAACAATACACAGTAAAATAACAATTTGATATTAAATTCAAACCACGGATGTCCGTTTTCAAACTATAAATATAATTGTGACGATCGCTATACTATCTGACGATTTGGTGCAGTAATCATCAAATGATAGTATTTTTCTATCGCTCATTTGCAACACTGAGTGCTGCATAACCCTCCAAAAGATTTTTTTTTCATTTAGTTGTGTATATTTTTCTCAAGATATTTATTTTGTCTTTTTTAATAAATGATTGTTTTAATAATTCTTATTATGCTAATTTATCGGAACTGTGCTTTTTTGCTAGCACTCAGACAAACTTTTCCACTTCATATCATCAAAAATTATTGCTTTTTAAATCGTACTTCAAATGGCAATAAGAATAATGATTTTTATCTCATCAGTTCCAAAGTGCCTCAAACCCACAGAAGGTGCAATAAACGACACTTAACTCACTCCAAAACGCAGCGACGTGACGGAAGTAATCAGTCATCTCATGATGAGACTACTTTCTCCCACCATGATGGGACATTAAAACCAAAACCCCCCATCGTTTTACCCCAATGATCGGAAAGAACACAAATATTTCCTGCCCATCGAGCTTTATTAACTTCCGGCAGGCAGACGACGGCGTGGCAACTTTGTTGAGCGAAGGAAGAAAAACCATTTTCAGGCGAAAAAAAAAGTTTCCGTCACATTTAATCACTTTTCCCTCGGTGCAATCACATACGCGCCCTCACGTGGAGAAATGTTGGTTGGGAGGAGGAAAGCTACTCTGAGAAGGGGGAAATGCGCTGTACTTCCGGCTCCTCTCACCCTATAGGAAGTGCCATCTGGAAGCGGGAAACCAAACATTTTATCATGATCCATAAAGCTAACTAGTTTCTCAAACAATCCGAAGCGACCGGGCGAGGGAAACAGAACGCATCACCGGGCAGTGGTTCTCAAATCGAGTTAAGAGAACAAGAGAACAAGAGAACAAGAGAACAAGAGAACAAGAGAACAAGAGAACAAGAGAACAAGAGAACAAGAGAACAAGAGAACAAGAGAACAAGAGAACAAGAGAACAAGAGAACAAGAGAACAAGAGAACAAGAGAACAAGAGAACAAGAGAACAAGAGAACAAGAGAACAAGAAAACAAGAGAACAAGAGAACAAGAGAACAAGAGAACAAGAGAACAAGAGAACAAGAGAACAAGAGAACAAGAGAACAAGAGAACAAGAGAACAAGAGAACAAGAGAACAAGAGAACAAGAGAACAAGAGAACAAGAGAACAAGAGAACAAGAGAACAAGAGAACAAGAGAACAAGAGAACAAGAGAACAAGAGAACAAGAGAACAAGAAAACAAGAGAACAAGAGAACAAGAGAACAAGAGAACAAGAGAACAAGAGAACAAGAGAACAAGAGAACAAGAGAACAAGAGAACAAGAGAACAAGAGAACAAGAGAACAAGAGAACAAGAGAACAAGAGAACAAGAGAACAAGAAAACAAGAGAACAAGAGAACAAGAGAACAAGAGAACAAGAGAACAAGAGAACAAGAGAACAAGAGAACAAGAGAACAAGAGAACAAGAGAACAAGAGAACAAGAAAACAAGAGAACAAGAGAACAAGAGAACAAGAGAACAAGAGAACAAGAGAACAAGAGAACAAGAGAACAAGAGAACAAGAGAACAAGAGAACAAGAGAACAAGAGAACAAGAGAACAAGAGAACAAGAGAACAAGAGAACAAGAGAACAAGAGAACAAGAGAACAAGAGAACAAGAGAACAAGAGAACAAGAGAACAAGAGAACAAGAGAACAAGAGAACAAGAGAACAAGAGAACAAGAGAACAAGAGAACAAGAGAACAAGAGAACAAGAGAACAAGAGAACAAGAGAACAAGAGAACAAGAGAACAAGAGAACAAGAGAACAAGAAAACAAGAGAACAAGAGAACAAGAGAACAAGAGAACAAGAGAACAAGAGAACAAGAGAACAAGAGAACAAGAGAACAAGAGAACAAGAGAACAAGAGAACAAGAGAACAAGAGAACAAGAGAACAAGAGAACAAGAGAACAAGAGAACAAGAGAACAAGAGAACAAGAGAACAAGAGAACAAGAGAACAAGAGAACAAGAGAAAAAAGGATTAAACCCCCTGACATTGTTTCGGAGGCGGTTGTCCTCTTCCCAGCTCAGAAAACGGGGATAAAATTCATGTGTAATGATAATATTAACTTTTTTTGTTGCTCCCCTTTTCACTATCTCTCGTCGTCTCCTCACCCCCTTAACGGCCATCGGAGCTTTTCTGATTTTCCGTTCGTCTTACCGTAATTGTGGACCAGGACGATCGTTTGGAAAATCGGAGCCACGGTGGCCATCGAAAAAGTGCTGTTGATTTTTTCATCATTTTACCCAGCAGCAAGGGGTCCTCCGCAGGTGATTTTTGATTACATGAAATTCTTTAGCAAATATTTTTTTTTCGTTTTTGAGAAGCACAAAAAGTTGTCATCTGGATTTAAAAGAGTCATGCGAATTTTGCAGTTTTGACTAACCCCTGGAGCCGGAAGCCCCATGTATCGAACCGGCGCTTCTGGACAGTGTCGGATGAAGGAAGGTGGAGTTCCCCCAGCGTTACTTTGGAGGGGTTATTCATTACTCAGGTTACGTTTTAAAAAATGCCGAGCGAAATGTTTTCAAAAGTATCAAACATACATCAGAACTTTCAAATAAATTATGGAACTTTTAAATAAAATACTTTTAATCAAAGTTTAAATTTTAAATAAATTCAAAATGATTCAATAATATTAAATTTTTAAGTTGGGTTCTTTTTTTTTGCTGAAGTTTTCACCATCTTCAAATAGAAAAATATTAGATTTACTAAAGAGTTTGTTACGGCATGTCCACGCATCTTTTCTCCCCTTTAGATTATGTCAAATGTTATCAGTTCACATAATCCTCTCTGTGGTAAACACAACACAGTAGGGCTGGCCACTTTGTTTTCTTGTAAACAAAATGCGGTCCGGCAGATGTCAGAGTTGTTGCGATTTCTCTCAGATTCAACAAAAGTTTGGCGAAATTCAGCCAAAACTGACATTTGGACAGAAACTGAGTAATTTTAAACGGATTTTTTTTTTTCAAAAGTTAAACAGTAGGGGAACGGCATCTAATTCCAGCGTGCCTCTAATGTTGGCAGGTCAGAACTTTGACATTCATTTAAAGCTAATTAAAAGCGTTTTCAACTGAAATCGAGTGATAAATAGCTCAATGAGAAGTGAGCAAGTAAGTTTCTATCAAAAGATTTGCAAAATTAGTTGTTAAATAGTGAAAATCAGCAAATTGGATGGAGTTAGGAGCGAGTGCTTAACCTGCCAAACATACGAGAATTTCCCCTATTAAACCGTTATCCATGAACGACCCCCTTTCAGCTAAACCATGTGTCCCATTGACGGAAGGGGAAAAAATGGCCCCGAAACCCGGCGATAAGGACGAACCTGGGACCGCGGTGGGTGACGGAACTGGCCATCATGGGACATTA